>NW_021604619.1:5201171-5267878 GCF_004785775.1 Grammomys surdaster | reverse complement strand
TATCTATCTATCTATCTATCTATCTATCTATCTATCTATCTATCTATATATATATATATATATATAACATTAATAGATATTTTATCTAACTTTGTCTTCTTTTTTCCACTAGTGTTCAATTAATGCAAAGTTCTGAGCAGCCCTTAGGCCTAGCATTTCACTAAAATAACCTAAGCTTTCAAAAATTCTACAGGTTTCAGTTTCGGTTTTTAATATGAAGACATGTAAGCCTTGACATTTAGGTCATTAAAGGTATTCGTGAATTGCAACAGTAAAGGTTGAAGTCTAATCAATGGACCTTAGTTAAATATGTAGCTCATATTCGTCTGTGACAGAACAATGACATTCACTAATGAGAAATTTCATTTGGTACCACTATTATCTTTATAAATCTCACAAGAGTCTTAGTCTAATCATAACAAGTCACTTGACAACACTTACTACCTAATAGAATTAATTTTTCCATCCTTTCCCACCTAGCGTTGTACCTTTGTGCTATTCACACATTAATGGTCTTGTATTTCACAGTCACACTTTAGATATTAAGACTGCAATCCGTCATTGGTTCAGCTTTCTCATAATTTTCTAAAAGAAGAAAAGTGGTCTATTTCGTACATGTGTTTTAATTCTAGGAAATATTCTTCATTTCCAAATTTCACTTTACCTTTCAATATGTACACCATTTCAAATTATAGATGCATTTATTTCTTTTTGTGGATAGTACAGTGATTTTCTTCATGCATACTTTTTACTATAGGAATATGCATTCCTGTCAAAATGCCTATATCCATTTGCTAAGATATATTCTAAAGAGATTTTTGATGGTTGGGTTTATTTTTATGATACTATTTTCACAAATTTACATATTAGTTTGACATCTAAAATGGCATCTCTGTCAGCATTTCAGGTCTATAATGCCAGATTATTTTAGCATCAAACACCTCCAAATGTGCTAGCAATCCGATTCCCAAAAAGGTATTATCTGTATATTATTCACACACACACATTTTAAGTAGAAATTGCTAGAAAAATTCACTGATTAATAGCAGTTTAATTACTGTAAGGATATTGTAACCATTTCTAAAATGTAAATAATCAGTTAATGTTAATTATTTTAATACTGATTACTTTTAAGATAGTAGTTAAGTTGTTATTGTTGTAAAATAGGCTATATGCTTTTAGAAATAATACAGTTAAATGGATAAATTTGGGTCCAGTAAAAATCCGTCATAAGCTTTATGACTGTCAATGTAGACTCATGGTGATAAAAATTTAAGTAGTACAACAACCACTTGCATTCTTTATCAATGTAAAACCTGCTTCAGCAGGAGCTATGAAGAAACTAAACTGTCACCTCTAAGTCTAAGAATGACTACAACTTGATCCTTTTAGAAGTATAATCCTAATCCTATTTCATTTATCTCTAATTTACCAGTGTCTTGTAATAGAAAGTGTATCTCTCTTTAAAAGGATTGACTTAATACTGTTTCTGTGAAATGGTCTTATAGGGACGTCCTGTGTAGTGAAACAAATTTCAGAATTCATTTCAAGTAACTATCATAGCCTTAAGGCTCTAACTTAACTAATTTTTCCACCTTACTGTAACTTCATAATGATTCTTCATGGCGACAATTTTACACTAGTTTTAAAATGGAGATGATCACTGTAAAAAAAATCAAGAGAAAAAATTTTACATGATTATGATTGCACTATGATAAGCTAAAATCAAAATATAATCATTTTAAGAAATGACAGGAAACTTTAAAATGCAAAATTTTTATGATAAATTTTTGTAAAACAAAAAAGTCCAGTTCACGTTTCCATGATGTTTTATACGTATGTATAAACCAAAGTAGAATAAAGTACTTGTAAACAAACTTTAAATAAAATGTGTTTCCAAACACACATAAAATACCTTGTAAATGGTAACTATTTAATACAGAAATAAAATATTAACACATAAAATTACTTTAAGATAGGTATAGATTTAACTTTATTGACACAAATTTTTGCTAAAAAATTATTTAATTGACATAAATTATTTGACAAAAAATATCAGGTTTGATACATAGATTTTTCTTTACAGGAGCTTCTACTTTTTCTATTATGGGATGAAATACAATTTCATATTATAATTAATCCTAATTAGGAAAGTATGCTTGATAAATATATATTTAATAAATATATAACCATAATATAATTTATATATTATAAATATACAATATATTTACAAATTCATATATACCATATAAATATAATGTATGAATATAATATATAACTATCATATAATAATAATAAAATAAATACCTATGAATAAAGTAATAAAAATATGCAAATCAAATAATGATGAAAAATTATCATCAAAAATAGAAAAATTCAATAAAATTGAGCAAAAAAGAACACAGGAACAACAGAGACACAAAAGGCATTTAGAAAAATAGAGTATTTATTTCTGGCCACGACAATTTCTATACTAAATAAAGATCTAAATAATCTGTTTACAAATTATGATCCTCAAGTTAAGTATCTAAAGAAAATAAGTTATGTTATGCAGTCAATTATCTTACCCTCTGTAACTGTGACTCTTACCCTGACTTTAGCAATGTTTGTATTGTCTTTGGTGCTTCCCTGAATGTGGGGCAAGAATTGTGACTTATTTGTGATAACTACATATCTAAAAACTTGATGTCATTAATTCCTCATCACATTCCATTGCATTGACTCAATCTTTCTTATCACAACTATCTCTAGATCTATCATCTGGTAGGCTGGCAAAGGTTTACCATATTGAAAAAAACCAATACAGCCAGGAACTTTGTTAAACTTCAAGGAACTTTGTGTTGTCTGATGAATTGTCATATGCCTTAAGAAAAAAAAAGTAATTGAAAGTCTGCAAGTCAACTGACTATGTACACAATAAGAATAATCTGATGTATTTCTTCTCCATTCATCATCCAGGTTGGAAGACAAAATAGTGAAAGTCTCACAATTGGTGTCCAAGTACAAAAAGAAAAGAAAACAAACAAACAAACAAATAGCTAGCAGCCTTCATGTGAGAAACATAACTTCGAGGATATTGTTTAGTAAAGTGTAGTTTAAGATACTCACTTTTTGATATTTTTACAATAGTTAAAAAAATAATGTACATTATTATAAAAATAAATTTCATCAAGTTTGCAAATGAAAATATAAAAAAATATATACACTACAACACACCAACCTTCATGGAAACATGTTCCAGGTGGGTGAAATTTAGCACATAATCTTTTAGATTATGAATGACTAGTTCATGAAGAATATGTAATAAAGATGGAAGAGTTAATGGTTTTTCTGTGACTAATAACACAAACTAAATAGAAACATAAAAGTGGAGTGTAATGTCTATAGACTCATAATTATAGAAATCTATTTAAAGGGGTGTTTGCAACAAAAAAATGTACAAACTAAAAGAAAAAAAGAAGATAAACACCTGCTTACAACAATACAGACTATTTAAAGTTGGTTAATAAATTTAAAGCTTATTTTTCAATCAATTTTTAATTTTTGTTGGATTTTTTATGTATTTACATTTCAAATGTTATCCTCTTTTCTAGTCCTCCCCCCAGGAAATCCCTTATCCCATGCTCCCTTCCCCTGCTTCTATAAGGGTGCTCCCCTTCCCACCCACCCACTCATACCTCACTGCCCTGACATTCCCCTGTACTGGGGAATCAAGTGGAGCCTTCACAGGACCAAGGCTCTCTCCCCTTATTGATGTCAAACAATGCCATCCTTTGTACTTTATGCAGCTGGAGCCATGAGTCCCTCCATGTGTATTCTTTGGTTGGTGGTTTAGTCCCCAGGAGCTCTGGGGGTTTGGTTTGTTGATATTGTTGTCCTTCCTATAGGGTTGCAAACCCAATATGCAAACCAAACATAATAAAATTAAAAACAAACAAATAAATAGTGCTGAAGAAATGGCTAAGCACTTAAAAGCACTGGCTACTCTTTCCAAGAACCTGGAGTTCAATTCTAACATTACAAGATGTTCACAACCACAGTCCTGGGGAATATATGGCCTTCGAGCCTCTGCAGGCACTAGGTACGTATGTGGTATACATGTATGTAAGCAAAACACTCATACACAGAATTTTAAGAAACCATCTACTATGATTCCTTTCAATTTGTCAACTGTTGAATGTTATTTTAAAAATACTATAAGCCAAAAATGCTTTAATGCAATTTTTCTTTGAAACATCATGTATCCTAGTCTGTCTTATATTCAGAAAATTTATGAAGAAAGTATATTTTATAATAAAATCTTAAATGTTTCATATTTTTGAAAAAATAAATTTATATCAATAACTTCTCTATAACACTGAATTTAAAAGCAGATACTTGATTTTCTTTTCAAGTATACATGAGTGCTGAAAAAATTAAATTGCTGAGTAAAATCAATATGTTTAATCAAGTTTTAAATGAATTGCATTTACATAATAATAATATAATATTGAAATAAAATTTAATTTAAATATCCTCAAACTAAAAATAGAAAAATGTTCACCTACTTATATGAAACTAAGAAGTCTCTTTCAGAAAAAAAAATCAATCATAAAATATTTTTATTAAATATACAATTTAATACTTCAAGTCAAAACGTTGGTGTCTATTGAAATTTGGTATAAGTATAAATTGTTTATTATCATAAACAAATCATAAAATTATAAAAAATGAGACATATTGATTTAGGCAGTATTTGTAAACCAATTAGAAGTACAAATAGAATTGGCACAACTATGTGCACTATATAATCTAGTAGGAAAGTCCTTTCTTATGCTAATAAGTCCTAGTCTTTCACATATTTTCATCTGTTAGCTTCAAGGTGTCTAATCTTATATTGAGGATATTCACCTCTTCGGAGTAAAATTTTGTTGAGTGTGATAAAATTGAATCTTTTTTATTTATCATCATGTTTTCTTTCTCCAGTATGAAATTTGAGATTCTTTGTCAAAATTCAGTAGTTGCAATGTGTGTTATGTTATGGACAGGCCTTCAGTTATATTCCATTGATAAAAATGTCTGTTTTTAATGCCTATCATATTCTGTTGGTATTGGTATAGATGATTCTGGAGTATTCTTTGAAATTGTTAGTGCTGGTGCCTCAAGCAATACTTTATTCAGATTTTGTATTTAGTTATCCTTGAATTTTTGTGTTTCCATGTAAATTTTATGAATCTATGTTCAAGTACCATACATAATTGTTTCAAAGTTTTGTTGGGAATTTGTAGGAAAAGCTAAGGTGGGAGGAAAAGGAAGAGGAGGAGCTAGGGGGAGCAGAGATGTAAGGGCAATGGAGAGCAAAGCAGATAAGGAGGGCAGTCATTGGTAATAACTTTTATTTAGGTTAGCTAATTGGATAACACTCTCTTTGCATGGCCATATTGTTATTGAGTAATACCAAACATATAAAGCCTTTGATTAACCTTTAAGCATTAGAGTCTCATTTTTCTACTGGGCCCGCATGGATGGCAGGATGGTCTGGGCAATGTCTAGCCTTGTGGAGACAGCGTGGAAGATTGGCAGAGCCAACTCCTATACTGGCGTCTTGTGGGTGGCAGGGCTGGTTTCTGGCTGATAGTTTCTAGCTGAGGTGCACGCGTTACCTCCGGCCTAAAAACATGGAGGCTGAGCTAGGCAGACCCACCACAGCTTAGATAGTCGGCTTGACCAGCAGCTGATTTTAAAATATCTCCTTCAACAGGAATTATAACTGATATGTACTATAACCATTTTCACAATATTAATCCTAGTAATTCATAATCATGAGAGCTTTTCCCACCTTCTGATATTGTCTTAGTTTGACTTTCTATTACTCTGACAAGATAGCAGGACAATGGCAACTTTTATAAAGGAGAACATTTACTTGGGGCTGGCTTACAATTTTAGAGAGTCCATTATAATAATGGCAGGAAGCATGGCAGCATGAAGGCCAATATGATGCTGGAGAAGGAGCATAGTGTTCTATATCTGGATCTGAAGGAAGCAGGCAGTAGATATGACACTACGGACTGAACATCTGAGACCTCAAAGCCCATAGTGAGTGACTTCCTCCAACAAAGACAGACCTACTCCAACAAGTCCATACATTTTGATAATGCCACTCCCTATGAGTCTACGGAGGGCATTTTCTTTCAAACCACTACAGATATCGTCTTCAAATTCTTACTTCAATGTGCAAAAGCTTTTATTATACAAGTTTCTCACTTTCTGTGTTAGAGGTATTTTTGATACTATTGTGAAAGACATTATTTTTCAGATTTCTTTCTCAGTGTGTTCGTCATTTATACTTAGGAAAGACAAATTGCTATTTATAGCTCATGGTTGAATAGAGTTATGAATGGAAAATGAACTGATACATTTGCCAAAATGTAGCTACTCTACTTCTACATTGTGAGCAGAACTGTGACATTGGTTTTAAAATGTGTATGCACACAACAAAAATATATTATATACCTAAATTCCTTCCAAATCATTATAGCAAAATGCCCAAGATCTACTCAGTCAGTAGGAACCAAAGTTTAATTCCCAAGTTACTATGGCTAATCTTGTTTGTCAACTTTACTACATCTAGATCTAAGTAAAACCGAAGGATATGGGTATATTAGTAAGGAAGGTTTTTGTTGTTGTTGTTGTTGTTGTTGTTGTTGTTTTGTCTTTTTTTGTCTTGTTTTGTTTTATTGAATTATATGTAGTGAAAGACATTCTTTAAATCTGAGCCACACTGTATGATGGAAGCCTACATAAAGGACAGGCAAAGGGAGAGATTTTGCTTTCAGCCTGCCTCCTCTCACCTTCCTGAAAGTTCATCTATCCTGTTCCTGAGGCATTCTATTACTGGTATTGTAATGTCCTTTATTGATACTCCAACATAAACTGAAAGCTGGCAGCTTTCTAGGACCTCCCTGGGACCCAAGCACCAGACTGCAACTGCTGGGACATGCAGTTTCAGTCTGAAGCATTATCAGACCTTGGCTTTTTTCCATCAGGGACAGCTGTTGTAGGGTTACTCAAACCACAGCCTCTATGACATTCTAATAAATCCATTTTTTATTACATAGCTCATTCTATCAGTGTTCTTTAAAGAACATTGACTTATACACAACACAATCAAGGTGTATTTTTCCAGATATAAGGTAAGGGTCTTTTCACTCTCCCTCCCTTTTGACAACTATATTCTTTCTGAATACAGATGAGTTGCCAGGAGAATCAGCAGAACTTCATAAGAGAAGGCAGTGTCACAGGAGCTCAAGTGAGAAAACTTGTGCAGATCATGAGACAGCCTCCCTGTTCCAAATTACAGAGGGGTTACCTCCCATATGACTGCTTTATAACATGAGTAACTCACTTCTGTATTAAATACATATTCGCTCAGTCTTGGAAACAATATCTCAGCATACTGGGAGCTAGAATGTAACTGCTGTTATTAACTACCATTATGAGATTAGAAATTGAGACTTAAGTAATCTAATAAGCAACCCCATAATACTTTATCCCTTAATTGATTCTATTTTGAACTCTATAAATACATATTTAATATAAATTATATGATATTGTTTTATGTACTGAGAAGTACTAAAATTTTCAAAAGTGTGCATAGAGAACATATGTTGAGTTGTATCCTCTGTAGGGCTTGGTACAGATCATCACAAATCCTTTACATAACAGGGAGAGTAACCATCTCCACTCTTAGAGCACACAGTTCAGTCTTTCTTTCCTTAAAATAAATCAATTGGTGAATGTTTATTTATATGTATTTAGGCCAATAAGCAAAAAACTGGTTAGAATAGTGTTGGAGTATTTCTGGTACAAGGGATAAAATCAATGCTCACAATAGTTGAGTACCAGTTGTGAAGACAGAATGTGCACAGAGACATGAATATACAAGAACATATTTACAGGATTTATGAGAGGTGAGACAGGAGAAAACAAGAACTATTGTGGTTTTCTTATTTAATGGTAAAGAAGATTGACTTAGCAAAGAAAGACTACAGAAAATAACTAAGAACTGCTATTTTTTGACACTTCTCAGGTAGAAGCTGATTAGTACACTTGAGAGAAACTGGCACATCAGTACTAGATATCCCAAAGAAAGATCAGTGAAACACACTACAAATAAAGGAGAGGAATGTACAAATGAAGGAAGGACTGAAGCAGAAAAGGCAGAAAAAGTGAAGTAATGAATGAGTGGATGAAAGAAAGACATTAAGAGAGAGTAAAAAGCAGGATGAAAAGAAAAATAAAGATTATTTTCAACAATTGCTTCTTTTTCATGCAAGCAGATTAATGTAGCATCTACCATATATACAAAGATAAACAAATTTCCATTCAAAAAGTGTTATAGAAAACCTATCTTGTTTCCAGATCATTACCCAGAGGCCAAAAAGATGATAAGCATCTTTGGGGACTCAGCCAGATCATATCCATTCCAAAAAAGTGGGGGAAAAGACTCTAAAACCTAGGTACTTGGCAGACATTCATAATCTTTAAAATCATCGTATTGGTAGTTTTAAGTGTGCTGTAGAGCATGTGGTACTGGCAATATTCTGGCCACTTCATAATTTAGCTCGAGGCCATGAAAATAATAAAAGCATGTGGAGGCTGGCAGCAAGGACATTGTGAAACAGTCAGCTTTCGATGTGCTGCAGTCCTCTACATTTTCTCTCTGATAGTAATGTCAGCTGACACTGAAATACAGCTTCTGGTATTGAAGATGCCCCTTCGAAGAAATTGAAGCAACTGATAGAGAGATTTTCATCATAACGGAAATATCTAAAGCAGAATTGATGGCACAGGGGGAAGAGGAAACCTTGAACCTTTACTATCTAGAATACATGAGTGGTAAGAATGTCTCACCATGGCTCTGGCATCCAGGGGATCCAGATGTTTACTTACCGGCCTTGTCATTAACATCAGTTAAGGCTTTCTTTTAGTTGGAAGGAACTGATAGTTTACATTTAATTTCACTGATAGATAAGATGAAATAAAACAAAATTATATGTGCATATTGCTTTTAAAGTACCACAGGAGTCTCATCAAATGAACTGTAATACCAATTGGATTTGAAGGTATAGATTATTCTCATGAATGTCATGGTGCATTAATGAGAACCCATGCATATAGATGGATAATGAATATCATAGTTAGAATTTCTCTTACTGTAATGGAAGTTCATAATCAAAACCAAGTTAGGGAGAGAAGGGAAATATATATATATATATATATATATATATATTCAGTTGTAAGAGAAGCAACATATACAGTGTTAATGATAAGGTAAGGACAAGAAAATTGAGACAAGACAAAATTCAGGGGTTGTCAGAGAACTCTGTCTACTGATTTTCTCATGGTTTCTCAGCAGGGTGTTGATAGTACTCATCAACAGGTATCCCAGGGGTGGTATAACCTACAAAGGGCTAGCCCTTCCCACAACAATATCTAATTAAGAAAATGATCTAGACTGAGAAAACTCCTCTGTGGAGATAAACTCAGACAGTGAAGGGATGAATGATAGAAAAAGCAATAAAAAGCAATCTAAGAGGAATGGAGGCTGATGGCATGCAGACCCGATCAGTTTTGTTTGTTTGTTTGTTTGTTTTGTTTTTACTTAGTCTTATTTTTTATACTCCAAATTTTATTCCCCTCCCTGTCCACCCTCCCACTGTTTCCCATCCCATACCTCCTCTCTACCCCCTTGTCTCCACGAGGATGTTCCCACCTGCCTATCCACACCGTACTTGGTATTGAACTTGGGCTTCTCATATAGTGGGAAAATGCACTCTCTGCCTTCTGCTGTCAAGGTACACTGTGAACATGCTTCAGTGCATAGACTAAGAGAAAGGGAGAGGCCTATGGAAACGATTACAGATGCCCATTGGTGGACATGAAGCAGGTCACTCATAATCAGTGGCCTCAGTGTGGAAGAACATTGGTGTACCAATCACACTGGAAAAAACATCTGAGACAGAAAGGTAAAGGAAAAGATGGTGGCGGTTTGAAATAGGGTGGCAGCTGAAAGGTGAGTAACTGAGGGAAAGCAGTACATAGCATACATTTAGGTGTGAAGACTGAGAGCATATTGCCTCTAGGGGCCTATCTTTGTAGACAAAACACCTAGAGTAGTGGTTTTCAACCTTTCAAGTACTGTAACCCTTGGATAGAGCTCCTCATGTTATGTTGACTCACAACCATAAAATTATTTTCATTGCTACATCATAACAGGAATTCTGTGACTGTTCTGAATCATAATGTAAATACTGTGTTTTCTGATGGTTTTTGGTGAAACCTTTGAAAAGTCCATTCCACCCTCAAGGAAGTCTCAACCTACTGGTTTAGAATTGCTACTCTAGAGGCTTATCTCCATCCAGATCTTATGGAAGATACTTCTCAATTGACCCTCTCTGCTCTCAGATCATTCTATTTTGTGATAAGCTGACCGAAAAGTCACCAGTACAATGAGTATCTTTTATCAATCAGCAGGCAGCTGAACTGTTGTCACGTGTCAAAGTGCTTTGGCGTGTGCGTATGTGTGTGTGTGTAATTTGTTTATTACCTTACTCTAAAAATCTCACTAAGATATATGAAAACTAGATAAACGATGTGACGTTGTATCAGATCCATAACATAGCCAGCTTAATGAAGTCTCTACCTGTTGGAGTTAATAAACAAGGGAGTGCACATACCTCTGTGACAAGATGAAATTATCTCTGATGTAAGAAAGTAAACTTCAGGCATTTAGCTTTGGTTTAAGGAGAATCAAAAATAAATTGTAGCAATTAAATGAATAGGTCTAGGGAGGAATGAAGAAAAAGTTCCATGTTTCTCAGGATAGCACTCCCTCTCCGCCCCAAAGGCACTTAGTTCCCAGTTAATCTATGATAATGATTTCATTCTTACAAAAATGAGATAAAACAATCCTAATTTGTAAGTCTTCTTCAGTGGCTCTATTCCTGAAGGCTTACTCAAGAATCTGGAATCCTCTAACACTAGAGCCAAGCATTTTAGACATTTCCACTTAGTCGTTCTGAGGAGGAAAACATGACTGGAATGACTGCCTCTCATTAGAGTCGTTCTTTGTTCTGCTTCTGCCCACAACTCAGCAGAAATTAGCCACAGGAACCCACCTGCAAGAAAACAAATTTGACCAAACAATTTTCTATATGCTCAGGAGGAATATAAAATAATTTGATGATACTGTAATACTTTTTTTCCTGCCATGTACTCCAATTAAGGCTCAAAATTAGTGAAGTACATGATAAAAATATACTTTTTCCCAAACATATTAGGTTTTTCATATCTACTTCAGTGCAGTGTGTGTGTGTGTGTGTGTGTGTATATATATATATATATAATTACTGGTGGTTGAATATCT
The DNA here is from genome assembly GCF_004785775.1 of Grammomys surdaster. Taxonomy (NCBI): domain Eukaryota; kingdom Metazoa; phylum Chordata; class Mammalia; order Rodentia; family Muridae; genus Grammomys; species Grammomys surdaster. The sequence continues at coordinate 5,256,471 of NW_021604619.1, read as the reverse complement.
AAGTAATTATTTTAGAAACAAGAGATGGCATTTCATTAACTGTTTGTAAAAGGAAGAATCAATAATTATGGTTTGACTGTTCTTATAAATCTCTGCTGTAGCTCAAAATATGTATGATAATTGTTACCAGTTGAAATTTTTATCAGTTTAAACTCTTAACTTATAATCTGGAAAGCGACCTACAAAGAGATGCAAACGCCCCTGTATAGATTGCACAGTGCTCATTTGAATGGCATTTATCTCTTGGTTCTCAGAATTGTCCTGCACAACGGCAGAACAAGGGACCACTTTGGGTCTCAAACATTATAATTAAGTTAGAGAGGCATACAAAAGATCTCAGTGAGTCAGTGGTTTTTCTCTTCCTCAAAAGTTTATCATGCAGGAATTTAAACTCAAGATCACTGGTTCATTTGAAAAAAATTGATCACATCATGATAAGAAAGTTTTACAGAATGGTTAACTTAAGTCCTTTCATGGTACTAGAGCAGAAGCTGAGAGCTTTATGTTCTAATAATATCCTTAGACAGCAGGCAAAGAGTGAGAAATGACCTGGCATTGATTTTTGAAACCTCAAACCTAGTCCCAGTATCATGTCTCCTCCATTTAACTGACACCCACTACCATAAGTTCACAACTCTTAATCCTTCCTCCCAAAAAAGTTATCTGGTGACTAAGTGTGCAAATATGTGAGCCTGTAGGTGCCATTCTTTTTCATACCACCACAAGATGCCCCTGGTTTCCATAAGCTTATACCCATATCACAATGCAAAATACATTCAGTCTAATTACAAAAGCCTACATAGTCCTTCAGTCTTCAAGGAACTGCCTTAACTGTAACTCCCTGTAAAATGAAAATCAAATTACATGCTTCCATAAAACAATAGCACAGAATATACATTACCATTCCAAAAAAATGGGAAGAGACACAGAGAGAAAATACTGGACCAAAACAAGATAGCAAGCCAGCAGGACAAACTTCAAATTTTTCTCTCTATGTCTGATAATAAAGGAGTTAGATGTCTCTTCTTACTTACCATTCCTTCAAGCTTTGCTGAGTAGAACATATTTCTCTCTCTGTGACTAGTCTCCTTCGCAATTATTCCATGCTCTGGCACCACCAACATCCTGGTATCTCCAAATGCAATCCAGATTTCACCTTCACAGCTTAACAGAATGGCCTCTCCATGTGTCTAAGCAGGGACTCCATTGCACAAACCTTGCCTCTGTGGCTTTCCCTAACTACAAAGGAAGATTCCACATCCCCTTTCCTCTAAATCAAGAACCAGTATGCCAAGCTGCCAAGTTCTTCTACTTGTTGGCTCTAGAAGCTGTCTCCCTCCTTAACTTGTATTTGCATACGCTTTTTGTTGTTGTTTAGGCCTAGGAAACCTTTCAGGTCTTTTCACTTCACAAGACTGCAAGATTAACTGGGTGATAGCTTGCACTGAGTTTACTACTTCATTTAGTCTACTTAGCATCAGGATATTCTTTAAACTTTTCATTTTATGAACATAAGACCTGCCTCCATCATTATGATTTCTGGTACTCACTTTCACCTCAAACTATACATTTTGTATTTCTCTGTGGCATGTTTGCTTCTTTTCATTATAGATCTGCATAAGAGTCATCATTAATGACCCTGTGACAGTCAATACTATGCTGCTTTGATTTTTTTTGTTCTGCCAAGGTCACTAGTCCCCAAAATGTAAATGTAGCCTTAGGCAGACTTTTAGGACTAGGGTAAAAAGCAGCTGTATCCTTTGCCAAAATGGCACAAGGATTGTCTATAAGCCAGTTGTTATTGTCTTTCCCAACAAAATCTCTTGAAATGAGCTTAAATAGTCTACACTGCACTCAGAACTACTGTCTTCCAAACTTCTGCTAGGATGGTCCATCAAGCCTTATTTTAAAAATTCAACCATCATTCTACTCCCACATCCCAAAGTTGTCCATGTTCCTCCAAACAAAGTATGATCAAGCCTGTCACAGCAGTATCATTCTCCTGATATTAACTTCTGTTTAATTACTGTTCTATTGGTATGAAGAGATATCATCACCAAGGCAACTAGTATTAGATAAACCATGTAGTTATGGGCTTGCTTACAGTTTTAGAGGATTAGTCAGCCGTGGCTGAAAACAGACGGGCAACATGCTTGCTGCTAGAGCAGTAGCTGAGGGCAGACCATAACTTCCTAAAGCTCAGCAAATGTTTCTACTTCTTGATGACCAAGAATTCAAATCTATGTGTCTGTTGAGGGCATTCTCATTTAAACCACTGTGAGACCTATGATAAAAAATGAAGTAGACGAAAATACACAAGAATTCTAGAAACTGAATTTACATTTATAATTTAAGTCTAATATATACTTTCCTTAGTCAATATCTCTAAAAATCAATAATATGAATTAATATAATTTTCTGATTTTGAATGAGAATACCTACTGTTATTCTACTTAGATCTTTTTAGCTTTAGATTCTAATAGATTTAAATTTCATCACATTCAATTTAGTAAACTTTTTTAATATCCTTGTGATTTAAAATATAATCACATCGTTTCTTACAACCTTTTTCTTCCTTTAATTCTTCTCATGTGCCCTCTCTCACCCCTTCAATACATCTCCTTCTTTAATTATAGACCCCATTTTATATCTTTATAGTTAAATAGAGAGAAAATTGTATAAATATATTAACACAATCTGATTACTCCATGTCTTCTCCCTCTCTCTCCCTGTCCCTCCCCACTATGTGTATATATGTGTGTATGAGTGTGTGCGAGTGTGTGTGTGTTTTCAGGTTTTAATGTTGTTTAACCAGTTAAGGGCTTATCCCTGGGAGAAAATAATTCACCCCCACCTTGCTCCACCCCTGTAGTCATTATTTGTGTAGGTCTCTTATCACGTTAGCATGTCAGTTGATATTGTCATAGATAAAATATTGTCTAGGCTGCCATTTCTAGAAGATAGAGTATACAAGAATTCCTAGTCCTTCATTTCTCATCATGTTTCTATGTCTTCTCTCTAGATCTTGACTACAGCAGCTGTTTTGAAACTGAATCTGTGTGGGTGGACTCACTACAGTCCACTGACCTTTGCATTATGATCAGTTGTGTTTTTCTGGAATGTTCTCCATTTGCTGTGAGGAAAAGTTTATTTTTTTGAGGAACAAGAGCTACATTAAACTGTGAGTATAAGAATAATTTGTATGTAGTTAAATATAAGTGATAAAATGCTATTTCTAAGATTAGTGATTTTACTAAGCATGGAGAATTCATTAGGTCTCCATTTGTGAAGCATGGTTTGTGTCCCGTTGGGTGGGACTTGAGTCCAATTACACAATTATTTATTACTGCCAATATATGGATGTCACCATTGTCCCTTTAGGAATATATTGCCAGCTACTCCATGACAGTTTATATGGATCATAACTGGGTAGAATTATTGACTGCTTCCATCCTTCATCAGCTTATCTAGTACTTTCCGGAACCTACACTATAAGAAACAAGTTTTCAGGTTAGATACAGCTCAAAGCATCCTGTCCCATGACCTAAATATGCAGTGACTTTTACAATAGGAACTTATCTTCAACCCCTGAACAGCACACAAGAAATGATCAGCATCAATATTATTTTGTGTTTCATTTGTCAGTAGGCAGAGCCCATAAATAGATATTACATTAGATGATCAAAAAAGTTGTCAGATAATGGAAGCATTACTTTTCTAAACTTGTAAAATTAGATAGCATACTAAAACAAAAGGTAAAGGTGCTGGAGTTTATATAAACTAGGAATAGTTTGTGGGAAATACTAAGAGTTCAGACCAACTTTTCATGCTATCAGAAATTAAAATTAAGCAGCAAGAGTTTGTAATGACATATATTATAGTTAGGGAGTCTGTGGTGGATAGTGCAGTGGTAATCTGTCTGGTTACCTTATTCTACATACTGGCGGGATAAGGATTACTTGAGAAATTTCTCAAAAAGCCAGAAGCATCACACTGTCCACATAATAATTGGAAGGTGGGTAGAGTAGGTTCTACTTCCAGACCAATACAAGGAGAGAGGAAAATATTCCTAAATAAGAATAATGAACACAGAGAAACTCAATCTTATCTCCAGAAACTAAGGCTGCAGTAGAACCAACAGAGATATCAAATAAAGCAATTACATCAGTAACTTTAATTTTTGTTGCTTGAAATCAGTATGTTAAAATAAGTTAGACTCAGAAAAACACACAACTCATTTTTTTGCTGTATGTGAACCTCATATTTTAAGTTATGCATATGTTTATATATCTAGATAAACCAAAATATACATGTATACATCTCGCTGTGTCTCTCTGTCTCTCTGTCTCTGTATCTTTCTGTCTCTCTCTGTTTCTCTCTCTGTCTCTCTCTCTCTCTCTCTCTCTCTCTCTCTCTCTCTGTGTATGTGTGTTTGTGTAGAGAGGTAGGTGTGTAGATAAAAGCAAGAACTATCACAAGAGAGGAGAGATTGTCGGGAGTGATCATAAAGGCATTGTAAAATAGAAAATGTGATAAAATGCATGAATTAAGAAGCAGAACCTGGGACTAAAAGGAGATTGAAAACTAGATTGAATGGGGCATAGTAGACAGTGGAGGCAAAATAATGAGAATAAAAAATTTTATATATCTATGAAGATTCTCTAGTCTAAGCTAACCAAAAATCTGTAGTAAAAGAAAATAAGTGAAATTTGAAGGCTTCTTAGCATGAGATGCTGTATTGCCAGCATGTGGGAACCTTGTATTTTCTCTGCTGGACTCAAAGGCAGTGCAGCAGCTTTACAGGGTTCAAAAAGCCATTTTAATTGTGATTATTTGGAAATTAATTTATAAATAAGTAAAGGCAACTCAATCATTATTTAATAATTAACAAATGCATTTTTTAGCCCAGACATTTATTTCTTACCATTTAATTAACTACACAAAGTGCAAAAATTTTTAGCAGACTAATTCTAAATTTCTGTGACTGGTTGTGACAATTGACCTATCTGAGTATTCTTCACTCAAGCTCTGCATAATTGGGTATATAACATTTCCCCACATGAATATAGAATTTCTCAACATCTGTGAATTACTCTGTGTATTTGTATGTACACACAACTAGAGTTTTCCCCTGACAGCAGCACACCATTCTGTTTAATAATATAAGTAATCATTAGATGTTGCTTTCATATCCCAGATAAGTGAAATTTCTTGTACTTTTTGTTTGCCAAATGCTATAATAAAATAATGACTTCATCATCACTGTTCAGGCATGTTTTCATATTGTTGTTATAAACATCATGACCTGAGATTGTTAAATATATGCACAATAAGTGAAATACTTGGAACCAACAGGAGAGCTGAAATAGTATGTTTTATTTTATAAAGTCTTCCCTCTTACAAGGAGCAGGAATAAGGGAATATCTGGACATGTAATGACTGATGAGAGAGTAGTGTATAACTCAAACTCTCACAAGAGAATGACACAGATGAAAACTTGAAAATGAAGGAAACTTCAAATAATCTCAAATTTTTAATGAAATAGTCAAAGGTATTGAGCCAACTAAAACTGACTATAATTAAAGAGAGAAATAGTTTTGACATGCACAAAAGCAACTAATGTTAATAATTTTCACAGTATTTAAGAATATGCAACAGCGATAAATGCATCAAAGACATTTAAAATAATATCATTACTGAACTAAATCAGCCATAAAATCAAATGAAATCAGAAGAGACACTGAAGAAAAATAATTCACCTTAAAGCTTCAGCAAACTAGTGTTATCCAAAAGAAACTCGAAAACTAAGTTTTCCTATATTAACAGAGAGAATAATAGTAAACTCACAGAATCTATCAGCATGTGTCTTTTTCCAGCATTCAAACAGCAAAGTGTTTACTTAGCATTATGACTGAATTCTGTTGATGCTTTTCATTCATTAGTAAGAATGACACTTCACCTACATTATAGCGATGAAAGCCCACCCATGTTACTATTGGCTCACCTACTTGAGAGATACATCCAAATATTACTGACTTCATTGTGATTCTTCTGGAAAAAAAAAGTTGTATAATTTCTGTCCATCTGTCTTCATTCTCACCAACATTTAACCCAGGCTAAAAGTATAGTAATGGGGTAAAGTTATTCCAAAAATACTCATACAATGAGTTTGGAACAAAGTAAAAATATAACTTACCAGTAGACAGGAGTATGCATTCATATATGTCTTTGTTTGCAGCTATTTTTTTCATATTTCTTGACTCACAGACTAGTAAAAAATAATATAATATTCTAATAAAAATTAAACTATAATCCTTTGTTTGTTTCAAATATCATACTCATAAGCAAATATTCTCAGGCAAAATAGTAACTAAAATATTACAACATATGACTTGATAAATTAAAATTACACGAAACAGACTCATTAAATAAGAAGGCTACTACAGATAGCTGAAAGAACAGAGATTATAATTTTCAGTGATTCATCTACACACAGATGAACAGAGAGCAACTAATATCACTCAGTGGTTCCTAAATGTTTCTTGCTTTAAGTTTACTAGTAGGATAGTGACTACTAACATTCAGAAATACTGAGACAGGGGATAACCAGACAAATGTTGACAGAGTCCTCCGGTACATAGATGATCGAAAAATGCTGTGATGCTTACATAATATGGTGGTCTTTACATCTTAAAAACCTACAAAAAATGTAGCTTTTCAACTTTGAGATCATAAATATTTTAATCTGATGTAAATACTGTACCTTATATGTGCCAGGCATTTCAGGCTAGCATTACTGTTCATAAATTTAACATGTTTTTATATTATTCAAAAAGACTGATAAGTATATTTGATAGAACTATAGTAAAGTATTATTTTTAAGAAATGGAATTTCATGCATGTGTCATATTCTTCAGAGTTAAGTCTTTTAGAGAAAGCATCTATAATTTTGAACAAGTATACTGGAAACTTTCTATGATGATAATATTTGAGAAATATCTCACCATTAGGCTATGGTCAAAATACTTTTAAAAAATTTATGTGGTATTTTCTGATAAAAGAAAAACAAGAAGAAATAAAGAAAACATTTTTAAAGAATGATGGCAAGTTTAGCAATTTTCAATAGGTACTATATGCTATAAGTATTTTTCCTGAACAAATAAAGAAACCTTTCTGAAAACTGATGCTATTGACCACTAATCCTCAATAGAAGGATTGTTGATTTTACATACAGGTTATCAGAAGTGAAAGTAATGGCAATTATGATGGGTTTCTGTGTTTACTCAAAATTATTAATATTTTGTGAGTATGTGTTTGTGTTTATTAGAGGATATGCAACATGAACTAACATTCCAAACAAACACATCTGACCAGACCAATCTAATCTAGTGGTGTGACCTCAGTCTGTGTCAAGGTGACAGTGGCAGCTAAGCATGTCATCTGACACATGACTTTCAAAACATTTTTTAGACTTTCAGTTGAATAGTTATTTTAAAAGAAACTTATGTCTCAAAGCATTTATAAAAATGAGCAGAGTTTATTTGTATGTTTCACAAGAGAGAAGTTATTCAGAAAGACATCCTGCTTTGATATAAGAAATATCAGTGGTACAGACATTTCATAAAAAGAGTGGCTTTGTAGGAAAAACATTACTGAGGGAACTAGTGTTTGTGGAGAGAGAAACATGCAGATTAAGCAATGAACTAAAGAAAAGCATTAGAGTTAAGACAGATTTATTTGTATATCAGAAAATTGTAGATGATGCTAGCTACCCATGAATAGACTTATATTACTGTGGAGTTAACATAGGCTTATAAAGTCATGAAATTGATATTTTAATAAGTGTTATTACCTGATACAATAAATTATCAAAAATATGAACAAATTATCAAAAACAATTACAATGAAATTAAGATATATTTTAGTAGTTCAGAGAAAACATAAAACTATGAACCCACAGCTAGGAAAGTCAATGTTTTACACTTATTATCATTACAAAATGACAATGTTCATGTACTAGAACCCTGACATTATATGCCTAGATTTTTCTGAGAAAAGTAGTGGCAACTGTTCAAAAAACATGCATGAAAACATCCACTGAAATATAATACACAAAGATAGAATTCCTGATGTCAATTTTTCTGATATTTGAGACAATATTAAAGATATAAAGAGATCTTATGAAAGAAATTATTAGATGTTAAAAAAATTTCTAAAATGTATACAACACACACATGTGAAAAGTATAATTACTAAATATACCATAAAATTCTGTTACATTTCTACACTTAAAATCACTAAGTATGAATACAATTTCCTAATAAAGCACAGCTATATTTAGGATAGTTGAAATCTTAATATCTATGATTATGAATGCATTGAAACTTTGTTTAAAACAATAGAACAATTATATGTACTCACAAACCACAAGATACTCAACAAAAGTGGAACCATTGCCCAAGTTAATAAAAAAAAAAGAGTAACTACAATTAATTTTGAAATTTTAAAATGATGGCCTGAGGTGGTAGAATACATCTTTTGTCGTAGCATTTGGGAGGCTAATACAAGAGGATCTCAAGTTTCCAGAATTCCTGGAATAAAGAGATAGTAGCAGTATTTAATGAAACAAAACAACAACAACAACAAAATCAGTTTATATAATACAAAAAAGTTTACATGAGAATTTGGAAGATACATGCATTTTAATATCCCTTAGAGTTTCTTATTTTCTTTTATGTATATGGGTGTTCCGCCTGCATGTATGTCAATTTACTACATAAATGAATTTTCCACAAAGAACAAGAGAAAGCATTAGATCCCTTGAGAGTGGAGTTACATGTATGAGCTGTCATGTATAGGTTATAATTTGAACCCCTCTCCTCTGCAGGAGTAGCCAGTGCCCTTCAGAGCCAGCTTTCCAGCTTCTAGTATGTATTTTTAAGAATTAGTAACTAGAATATACATGGCATAATGTATCTACACAAATACATACAACATTTTGAAAATATCCTTAATTTATGACTGAGCAAATAGTACCATATTGTTATTTATGTAGCAAATATGGTTTATATGTCATTATTATTACATCAGCATGTCTTTAATTAAGAATTGTAAGATATGCTAAGGTGCTTTTGGGCGATGATTTAAAAGTTTCTAGATGATGTATTGCTGAGTGGTACGCTCTTTTTAGAGTACATGAAGTACTTCAAAGACTCATGCCAAAAGATTATCCCATTCTTATCTCCAGCAAATGCCCAGAACACAGCCTCCTCAAGACCATATATTAATTTTCCCAAAGAAACATAGATATAGAAGTATTAAATGAATAAAATATTTCTCATCTAATACTTGGTGTGTGGTCATACATGTCAATACCAAGCCTATGCCTTCTATTTTGTCCTTCATTATTTCTAGAAATTTTTCTAGCAACCTGGTTAACGAGGTCATGAGAATACTCTTGAGATAATAATGACAGTAAGAAACCAACATTCAACTAAGATGTTAATTAAAATGACTCTTCATCTTTTATTAAAACACTGAGCTAAGAAAATCTATGTTTGATAAAAAGTTTATTATACTTTCCCTTCTCCTGGAAATAGAGACTATGATGTCTTGACATTTTCCATACTGTTTCCTTGTCACACTGCAGCAATTCATTTCTTTCTTTCTTATTCTTTATCTACAAAAGTCACATTCTAGATTCAAAAATGGAAGAACCAGTTGCATATGCCATTACTAAGATGTTAATCAACATGAAACTGAATGAACAAGGAAAAAGTAAAGGTTGTTATTGCAGGAGGTCCATAAGCTCATAAATCCACTTTTCATATGGCTGCATTATTGTGTATATAGAAAGATGAGAGATAGACAGTGGGAGTCTTGTTTCAGTAGAATATCTATATATGTTCATATGCTGAAATATAAAAGAAGATGCACTAAACGAATGCACTTCATATTGTTTGATTTTCTTGGTGAAATATAAAAGAATGTTGCTCAGAATAAAGATGATATGTTTAGAGTCAGCCAGGGTGTTGGAACATATGTTGGTAAATAGTTTAATTGAAACACAGCATATGTACTGAAAGGTTAATAAATCATAATTCTGCAGCTAAACAATATTTAACAGAACACATCTGAGTTTCTTTGCTTCTTGCAGATTGTTTCAAACTGTTAAGAAAATGTCATTCTTCTTTTAGCAATGACAGAGAACAGATAACCATAAAACTCCATCAGCCTAACAGAGAGCTGAGTCTCCAAGTCAAACAGATAACCTAAATTTCAGTGAGGACACAGCCTTTTAAATACATTAGGGATGAACATGTGAGTCTTATTAAAAGTTTTTCTTAACTTAGGGAAAGGGACAAACTGCTACTAAAGCCAGTTAAAAAGTATTAGCTAATCCAATTCTTGATGGACAAATAAAGGTTATTCATAGTTCAAGACAGAGAGAAAGCCAGCTTGAATTTAAAAGTGATTAACATTAGGGCAAAACGCCAGAAAGAGGTTTTGAACCTACGTTGAAAATTCATAAACTGAAAGCAATTTGATCTCCTGAACTCTTACTTTATATGAAAGAAACCTCTACATTCAGATTAGCAAACCTAGGGTTAAGTAAACACATTCGGCTGGAGAGTCATAAAAGGAGATCTATTTGTCACTTGGTAAGGAAGAGGAAAGAGTTACCCTAATGTGTGTGTGTGTGTGTATGTGTGTGCATGTGTGTGTGTGTGTGTGTGTATGTGTGTGTGTGTGTGTGTGTATTATCCTACAGACAAGAATAGGAAAATATTTCATGCTCAGATCTCCTACCGACATTAGATTATATCTGGCTGCTCCAGATAAGAAACAGGCAGTACACTGCAAAAGCTCCACCCCATGCCAGACTGTATAAGATCTATCTGATAATACACTGGCAATAAATAAATAAATAAATAAATAAATAAATAAATAAATAAAATTTCCTTAAAACCCTGTAAGAATTCTGAAGGTGAAGAGCAGGCATCAACATCTACATATGCATAACCTACATGGAGTTTCCTATCTCTACAATGATAATAGCATTTCTAGTATAAGCATGTAGGGAGTGTCAAGATATACAGAGCATGCAACAGACAACACCAAGGATTCACTAGCTGAAAAGGTAGCAGTGGTCCTCAAATTAAAGAAGGAAAAAAAGAAAAAAAATGGGAGAAGCTATTATTATACTAATGAAAATCTCAAATTCATCATAACTCATATCAAGTTGTCTTAGATATTTATGCTAATTATTAGAAAGGGGACAGGCAAACAGAATTGTCATGCATATAGACACATATCCATGTGAACCTGTGTTTGAACCACATACAAAAACTAACTAAATAATTTTTTTACTCTTAATCTTTCAGTGAAAAAATGCCTAGAATTATCTAAATTTTGTGAAACAAGCAAAAAATGAAAATAATGAATCTGCACAGAGAATTTTATTTGAAATTGTCTTACTAACTAGAACTTATGATTAATATGTAAAGTCCTTAATTAAAACTGTGGGCTGCAACAGTGCAGCAGTGTCGCATAAAAGAAACTTACTCCTGGAGTCATGTAAATAAAACTGATCCTCTAATAAAAGACAAAAAGAAAAAAAATATATTTACTAGAGGGTACATAAAGTATTGTCAAGAAATTTGTTTTAATCATTTACTAAATTATAAGAAACAAAGTGTTTTTGTTTTTTGATTTTTGTTTTACCTTGCTGGTGTAGAACTATAAGCAAAACCATAAAAAGATGTTATCAAGCTATGCCCTCAACATTTTCTGTGGAATGTTCATTGCTTTCAAGAAGATACCGTTTTCAGCACTACTGGAGTAGAAAAGTAACCATCAATCATTTCCAGCTGTGAGCCCTGTGAGCTACAAAAATGTTGGGCATGGCAAAACATGTTCATACCTATAATAGTAGCATAAACATTATGAGAGTGATCAAGCATCTTCTGATTGATGATTGCTGCTCCAGTCTGCGGGTCAGGGAGCAAGAGAGAGAGTGGGGACAGGGACGTGAAGAATGGGGACAAGATGAAGTCTGGTCAAAGATGAAATCTTCCTGCTGGAAACGGAGTCTGAGTCTGTCTGCTCTGTCTAGTCTGTCTGCCTGAGTCTGTCTGAGTCTGTTTTGGTCTAGTCTCCCTGTCTAGTCTAGTCTGTATGCTCTGAGTCTATCTGCTCTGAGTCGGTCTAGTCTGAGTCTGTCTGGAGACGAAGTCTGTCTGCTCTGACTAGTCTGTCTGCTCTGACTCCTGGGTCTGCCCTGGCCTCTCCTTTTATATCTCTCCTGAGTCTCTCAAGCGCTAGGATTAAAGGCGTGTGCTACCACTGCCTGGCCTTGACTGAAAGGATCAAGATAATTATCAGAGTGCACTCAGCTGTTGTAGGCTGTTGAAAACAAGTCTCTTGTCAGGGTCCATGGCTCAAGACGGCTGCAAAGATAATAGCCACCCTCGGCTCAGAGTCGGCTCCCAACACTACTGCATGAAATGGAACCCCTACCTAAAAACATCACCAAGCCAAAAGCCTATAGCTAAACAGGTTGAAGCTATTAGGGGAGAACTTACTTTATTAATCTGCTAAATGACTATGGTATTAAAACTATTCTTTTTTTAATTTATTTATTTTTTTCAAATCGTAATTTATACTCATTCACAGAAGAGTTATAAACAGAAAAAGGCAGGACGTTGGGAAGGGGAAGACACTGGGGCGTGGGTGTTCAAGGGGAGTACAGATATCTTTCAGAACAGGGTATAGGCTGGGTGAGGGTTCAGGGGACAGGTCACTATGACTCTGCCTATGACTCACTTGCCCTTATCTAAGTTGGTATTATCTGCCAAGGCTACCTATTTACTAGGTCTATGACTACTCAGGCTGGTAAATTGTCACAAAAGCTGCCTGTTTACAATAGCTTATGGCCATCTGTTTCAATGTTTATCCACAGAGACCCTTAATAACATCATTATACTTAGAGGACAATCCAAGTCTCTTCCTTCCTCAAAGAAGGTTCTATTTGCTGTAGATGGTGATTAACACAGGACACTACAAGAGGCCATGGTGTATGTAATAATATACTTCAGACACATGTTAGTTGTAAGTGGAACTTATATCCCATTCATGGACATAGACATGATTAAACAACTACATATCATGTAATGGCATTACCCTTTCTCTCTGAAGAGTCCTTGAGTAGTGCTTGTTTCTTTCATCAGTTTAACTTTATTTATGTGCATTTTGAATCATCCAGATACAGCAGTTAAATTCTTCTTCACATAACCAACACATTGTTAAGGTGTTAAAATCCTACCTCAATCATATTTCTTATGTTAATTTATATTCTCTGCAGGATTTTAATATTCATTATTTTCCTACAGATGCTATTTCTAATTATTCCTAATAAGCAATGTTACTAGTTACTAAATCTACAATTCCATAATGCTCCTATACTGACCTTTGTGTTGTTTTCTTTTCACCACTACTTTTACATATGGTAATCTTCTGTGATTACACTCAAAATTCAGGATTTTATCAAATTAGTCTTTAATCCAATATACTATATAGCACTGTTACACTTGTTGGATTTTAGATTTACTATATTTGTTTTATTATTGTGTATGAAAATACTACACATAAGAGACTCACACCAAAGTGTCATTGTAGTCAAGGACCATTTGAGAGATGACTCAAATCTTGAGCAGAGATAAGGGATGAAGGGATCCACACCAGGAGATAGCAGAGACAAAGTCAGGCCCCAAGATGATAAAGTAAGGACACAAGGCATGAGCTGAAGGGGAGGAAGATATAACTGTCTTTATTGATGCAATTACTAGTGAGTCACTAATACTCCAGATGCTAAATCAACCTTTATGTCTATGAAAGAATCTCTGATCAAGATCAAAGGATCACAGACAAACAAACAAACCCCAAAGACATGATAGTGTAAGTGAGCCTTGTTTCGGTAGTACATGGTGAGAAAGGACAGGGGGTAGAGTGGGGATTGTTACTAGGCTGCATTTCATGTATATTTGATATTTCCAGAGGAAAGATTAATTATGATACAGAAAACACTACTCATTTCTAGTCTAATATTGTATCCTGATGCTAATGAAATTGTCTTTTATGCCTTTAGTTATCTTATAAATTCACTTGGATTATTGAAGAAGAAATCAGATGAGCTTTCAATAAGGTTGAGTTAAATTTATCACTTTTCTGTAGTTCTTAAAACACTGGAAATAATACTACTTTAAAATATTAAATGCAATGTAAGTCAATGTTATTATTATTTATTTCTTACTAGATTTTTACATGGCAGTCTTTGTTTTTGTACCCTTTAAGAACTATGTCTATATAGCAGATATTGATTCTATTAATCTTTCAAAGTAATTATATTGAATCAAACTGCATCTTTCTTGATCTTGCTTCAAGACTACTTTTATAACAAATATTTATAAAATTACATTAAATACTTATCTTTTATTATACTAATTCTATTTTTTTATTCATTCAGATTTTTTTCTATTCAATAAAATTTCATTAGACTTACAGCTTATTTCACATATTGTGGTAAAAACACTTATGGGGTGGTTGGGGGGATGGTCCCAGGCCCACCTGGCATCCTGGGCCCATGTGGCAGTGTCAGAGGCTGGTGGCTGTAGAGTCCCAGAGGCTTTTCTGAGGGTGGGTTCCACATACTGGAGAAAGTCTGAAGTTTCAAAAGGCTGGATGTTTGTTGGTGGCAGGCCCCAGAAGACACATGGACTGGGTTTCCAAAGAGAAGTTCATTGTTCATGGTGTTGGGTCTGGATGTGCCTGAGCCCCCCCAATTGCCAGGAAGAGCTCTCTTATATAGGGAGTTGGAAAGAGGAGGGACTGGGAAGGGAAAACTTAATTAGCTATGTCCCCCACCCCCTTTAGATAACCTATTAATATGTAAATCTCTTGAGGCAGAGGCCTGTTAGTCATACCCTCTACCTGTGTCTTACATGTCTGATGGTGTAGGTTAAATGGAGATTAGACTGTGTGTCAGGGCCCTGGGTTCTGGGGGCATGGCCAAACACCTGCAGTCTAGGGGTTCAAGGCCTATGCCAACCCAAGAACCAAGATACCATTTCACAGTCTAACAATGTGTCTGAATCTAATTTTCACAATTTCCTTCTTAAAATTTCTTCAGAATTTTACATAATAATACTGAGATTTTCTCAAAGCATGAATATATATTTTATCTACTTATTTACTTATTTATTTGTGATTTGATGAAACACAGTTTTTCAACTATATCACCCTAATGTAGTACCTGCCTTTTGTGGCAGGATTTTAATCCATGACCTCTTGGTTTTCAAAGTTTTAGTCAAATGATTTATTGATATATTAACAATCTTGACTTTATATATGTTAGTAGTTTTTTTTTTCCTTGTTCTTTCAGTAGACTTCCTTTGTTCCTCCTAGTTCTTTAATGTGATAACAGGAGATTCATTCTGTTGGTGCCCTAAATACTTCCATTTCCTGGATTGACATCTCTTCTACTAACTCAAGTAGGTTTTCTGTTCTGATTCCTTGAAATGTTTTCTAAGCCTTATTAACTAAAATCTTCTCTTTATTAATCGTCTGTGAATTTATTATTTTCAGTTTTGCTTGTATATTGTAATTCCCACTAATATTTTCTTTTATTTCAACCTTGTTCTTCTTTTGTTTTTCCAATTCCTCTGCCTTCTTTTCAAGTTAAACTGTTCCACTCTATTTGAGATAGTTTCCCTAGAGTGATTTATTTCCCTAGAGTAATTTATTGATTCTCATCCTCCCCAGTTCATATTTGTTTTATTTATTATTTTGTATGTTTTTTGAATCATTTCTTTGTATCTTTTATTACATTCCTTGATTCCGTAAATTGTTTGCAATCCAAATTAGGTGTTAATTTTCTTATTTAATTGTTTCCATATACTTACGAGCTTACTTATATTTTTACTTACAATTATGGCATGCAGTCGAAGTCCTAAGTGAAACCGTATTATTGATATGATCAAAATCACATTAATGACCCTAATGTTTAAGACTCTTATAGGCAGAGCTTTCTCCAAATTATGCTCAGAAGACTGACAAATCTTTCTGTTTGTCAAACGATGGGTGTTCACTAGCATTTGAACTGTAAGACTAGTCTGTGAAGAAAGATTCTACTACAGCTTAAAGGATGACTGAGACCTGAGATTGCCCCCTTTAGGGACTTCTACCAAGAGTAGCTAACCCTCCTCCTTGTTTTGTATATAATAAACATGCCAAGTTTCCAGGATGATGTTGGTGTGTATCTACCAGGTTACAACCCACCTGACAGACACG
Organism: Grammomys surdaster; assembly: GCF_004785775.1. NCBI lineage: Eukaryota > Metazoa > Chordata > Mammalia > Rodentia > Muridae > Grammomys > Grammomys surdaster. The sequence continues at coordinate 5,240,124 of NW_021604619.1, read as the reverse complement.
TTGCAGGTATCTCTGTTCTTCCTTCATTATTGATTGGTCTAGTTAGGTCAATGTCAGTATCATACAGGTCATGGCATTTGATGTCAGAACAGGAACAATTATTGTAGGGAGCTTACATCAACCTAGACATTGAAGTATTCCCATGAAAGCACACAAGTAAAGGTGTACAGTTCTGAGCATCAGATATAAAATCTTAGAGAGCAGAATCTAGAGATAGGTGGTGATATATTGAAGCAGATTTTGAGCAACTGCAAAAGTAATGTAAAAAATTATTTCTTCATCAATCCTTAGACTGCATGCAGAAGACATGATGCTGGTTTCCAGAAAAAACAGAGAGTTTGTCTATTTGAAAAAAAAAAAAACAGAAAAGCTTAATGTATAGCTGCTGCCAAGAAGGACTTTAGTACATTCTCATTTTTATCTTGATTTATGGAGCCTCATGTGTGATTTCATTGATCTGCTACTGTTTCCTAACAAAGAGCAGGCTCTGTCAAATTAATTTCAGGGAAGTTCAACCTTAAGGACATTGTTGCTCTGTTTATGAAAGGACCAGAAATGAGTTACACTACCTTTTACAAGTTTACCATCAAATTAACATAATGTTAAGGATGTGGAGTGAATTTTCCTGGAAAGTATTAAAAAATCTTTTTGCTAATTGATATTTGCAATGATTCAGAGGAATTGTACCCAGACTTTGAACCTATACTTTAAAAAAAAGTCAAGTTTCTCTGATTCACTAATGGTATAAATACTACTGCTACAGAATAATTCTTATATGGCTAATCTTGTCCACTGTTTTCATTTTAATTTTCTTATGGTATAAAACTGACTTCATTTTACAAGAGTTGTGTCTTAGGAAGATAATGAACTGGATATGTCCTATTTCAAAGTTACCAGATGAAAATGATCATTCAATGCTCTCCTCACATGTAATGATGCTGGAGTAAGCAAATCCTACTGTACTGTAGTTACACAGAAATATGACTAGTATGCTCAATAAATGTTTTAACTCTTTCTGAAAAAAAGAAATATAACTAGTATAAGTATGATTAAATCTTGACAGTTGCAATAATAACTACTTTTTTACATCATTTCATCACTTTCACATATATGCATTATATTTAGTAAAAGATTTAAGATAAAACAGTATGCCTTTTTGCATCTCCAGGAAATTTCAGACATCTTTGCAATATGTATACTGATGATCTCATTTTTCTCATGTATATGATTTAATCTCACTTTGTTTGCTCCATCTTGCTTTTGAAGCAAACAAAGTTTAGTGTTAAATTTTGGTAAATAGGTAATTTATCCCAGTTATGTAGTAGTCCGTACACTGTAGATTTGTATATCCAATTCTAAGATGTTTGCACAATAATGAAATTGCCTAATGGTCTATTTCTTAGACTAGTATTCTGCTAAATGATGCATAACAGTATTTGAAGTTTTCTTGTAATAGCTCTAAGGCTTTTATATACATAATCTGCATTTCTTAAATGGTGTATATATACACTATCATGTTTATTATATCATCGACATATCAAAATTTAAGTCACCAAATTTATTCTTGTCTTATCTCTCCTCTAAAATTCAATTATATAGTTTATTAGCATTTGTCCATTATTTGAACATTTTCACAATTTTACTCAATACTTTTCATAATAATGATTTAACAGTTAAATTGAGGAAGATATGATCTCCTAAGAAATGCAAGCTAAACTATAGAAATATTTAAACATTACTTTGGCCTCTGAATGCTAGGATTTCCGAGTACTAATCTTGTGGAGCCTATTGTAATGTACAAATTGCTACAAGCTCTTAGGGTGAAGAAAGGTCTAGCATTTAGAAAATCGACCTAGTTTTTCCCAAATGTAAGCATAAATACACAATGGACATTTATATGGGTGGTCTTCACGTCGTCATTGAGTGATGTTTCTCAAAAGTATTAGTGTTCTTAGTAGAGACTGAGGATTGTGAGAAATTTTGTCAGGATTTTTGATGACTCAAAAACAAAGCATGACTGGGAACAAAGATGTAGCTTGCATATTTGTGTGTGTATGCACACATATATTCATGTACACACAAAAACCATATAAGTAAAGAAATATATATATATATATATATATATATATATATATATATATATATATATATATTATGTCTTCATATTGCTTCACAACTCCAGTATTCTTGGAAAGAATTTGTTTATATTCTACACATGCATTGTTGTATTTCCCTAAGACATTATAGATGAACAAGGATGAAACTCAAACTGTAAAAGCTGTGAGATAACAGGAAGGAAGGAGAGAAAGGCAGTTTCAAGAAGAATACATCGCATCATAATGTGCTTTAGTATATCTGATTGCAGTAAGGACAGACTGTAGTCTCACAGATGTAACTATATCTTCTTCCATACCTGAAGAGGGCTAGTATCCACCTTCATCAATTTTACCCAAGTCTACATTAAAATGGAGCAACTTCAAGGTTTTGTAAAGTTTTTTAGATTATAATAATAGTTCAATTATCAAGAGCTTTTGGGTTAGAAGAAAATGAATATACTTTGCATACTACAAGTCACTTTTTACAAAGTTAATAATGCATAGAAACATAAATATATCCTCATTCAAATATTGTGTTGTGTCCATGACCATATTTGGTTAAATTTACCTTTCCTTTCTACTCTTTGTATTTTCATCTTCATATGCCTCAATATCTATGGCAATGATCTCTCTTGTCTAACCAACTGACTTCTTTCTATCTTCTTTCTATCTCTTTCATTTTTCTTGTCTTTCTACTATAAGTAGTTTCAAGACTGATTGATGGACGTGTGAGACACATATTGTCAAACTTCTGCATACTGTAGCCCATAGTTTATTTTTATAAAATTTACATTTGTTAATAATAAGAATTACTGAAAATTATATAATACCTTCCTTAATTAGAAAAAAATGGTAAGACTTGCAATAACAACTGTGGTTTTAGATCAAAGTTAATTTAACAGCAGAGAGATGGGAGGGGTAATTTCCTTCTGTCTTTCTTACTTTATGCTTACACAATGTTTAGCAACCTGGATTTCAAATCCTAGTTTACTTATGCAGTTATTCACAGAATAGAAATTGGTATCTATATAGAAATTAATTAAATGCTTTTATTTCAGCTGTATCTCTAAAGGTCTTCCTAAGATCATGTAGCAGAAATAGCTGAATTAACTCCCCTAATTGTCTGTTACAAACACCTTTTTCCATGATGACTACAGAAGAAAAAGCTTCCTATTGAACTGCTAGCACCCTACAGATTGCCCCCAGGGAGAATTACCCATAGAGCAAAGTGATGAGTGTGAATGTGGAATGATACTCATAGCCAGTCCATTGTTATCTACTTCTCTCTCTCTCTCTCTCTCTCTTGATTATTATACTAATTCATTGGTTTTCTTTTTCTTGTTAAGAGTACTCTGAAGCCAGTATAAAGCGTTACTCAGTGAAAACGTTTGACATCATAGCTCATGATCTGAGTTCTTGAAAACCAGCTCCTGTAAATTGTCTTCTGATGTCACTATATCATTGTAACATATACACACAAAACACACACACACACAGACAGGTATGCACACATATATCCATATATGAAGGCAAAAAACAAAAGAGAGAGAGAAAGAAAGAAAGAAAGAAAGAAAGAAAGAAAGAAAGAAAGAGAAAGAAAGATGTATTTTTTTAAAAAGAGAGGAAGATGAGACCTCACACCTTGATCTATTTTATTTTGTATCAGTAACAGATATGGAAGAATTATTCCTTTCCCTTTAGAAAGGATTTTTTAATAACAATATCTATAAAAGAGTTTATTTTAATTAAACATTTTAAGTTTTTTCTTAAAAACTCTTATATCAAATAAGAATAATAAACCTCTAAATTATATATTTCAAAAATGAATCTAAAGTTAAATGTGTGTGAGTATGTATGTGCAAGTATAGACTCTAATTCTTTTCTTTGAATAATCTGAAATATCTGCAATTATAATTTCTTTATATGAAAAAGGACAAAAATTGTATAAATTTTTACATCTACATTAATTTAAAAACTCTATTTCTAAGTGTTTAAAATATAAAACAATGTTTCTATCTGGAAATGTTAGATTTTACTTTAGTCTCTTTTTATTGAGGAGTTGTATTACTTTTCTATTTACTTTACTTAGTGAGACTACATACTTGCAGTACCTTCACTATAATCACAGGGAACATACAACATGAATAAATTATGTGATTTCAAATACAATTTAAAGAAGTTCATTTAAAGATACAGTTTATCTTGTTATCTTTACTTTTATAAATATTAATAATCTCAAGTTAAAGATTAGAATTATTTCTTTTAGTCAATAAAAAATTAATTATTTTATTAACTCATTAAAATATTATTCATGAAAATGCATTTTACAAGAAAGAGAGAAAATCTTTTAAGCAAAAACAGTACCTTCTCTCCCAGGGGAAAAAAAGCAAAGAATTCAGATATGGTGGCAAAAAAAAAAAATCAGAAGTTGAATGATAGTTGCATTTTTGAGGATAATCTTAGATACCAAGAAATGTCCTTGCCAACTGAGATACATCTTAAGACCATAAATAAATCCTAAATGATAGAATCAATGAAAACTAAACAGAAGCAATGTAAAATGCAAAGAAGACCAAAGGTAATCTGAGAAACCATGAACAAAAAGAATCATCATACCAAATTTCAAATTTTACTACAGAGCCCGGTTTAACAAACTTTGCATATTACTGACACAAATTCACAAACATAGATCAATGTACTAGATGACCACAAAATTACAGCCATTTCAATTTGAAAAGAATTTCTGAAGAACACATTGTAAAGAGACTGCATTTTCAATAACTGGCATTGAGAAAATTGGATATCTATCTGTCTTTCAGTCTGTCTGTCTATGAAATAGCAATATTTCTCTCACTTTGAACAAAATTCAACTACAGATGGATCAAAAACCTCAGCCTAAGCCCTCATAGGCTAGTAGAGATTGTGGAAAAAATGCTTCAATATATAGGCACTGGCAAGAATTTTCTAAATACAATTTTAGTGGTCATTTGACAAATATAAGCCCATGAAACTCAAAAGTTCTGTACATGAAAGAAAGCTGGCAATCAATAAAGAAATGTTGAATATAATGAAAACAAAAGTCATTCCACAGAGTCCAACAAAAGATGATTGATATCTAGAACATATAAAAAGAACAAAAACTTAAACATGAATATAATATATTCAATTAAAATGGTCTATCATACTGAACAAAAAATGTTCAAAGGATACTCAAAATCCTTAGCATTCTGAGAAATGCAGACAAGAGATACTTTATCATTTTCCCTTACCCAAGTCCAGAATGGTCTTCATTAGGAATACAAGTAACAACAAATGGTGATATGGAAATGTTAATCCAGAAATTTCTACATGTTGGTGTTGAAAGTGTCAACTAGAGCAGCCACATTGGAAAGCTGTCCTAGGGATTGTTAAAACACTAGAAATATAACAACCATATGACTGAATTATAACATTCCTAGGCATACATCCAAAGAACCTTAAATATTACTACAGAGACACTTGTATATACATGTTCCATGATGCTCTTATTCACAACTGCTAGAAAACTGAATTAGTCAAGATACCCATCGAAATACTCATACTAATGGGAAAGGGAAATATGATATATACACATAAAAATGTTACTCAGCTCTAAAGAAAAATAATATAATGAAATCTGTATATAAATAGATGAGCCTAATTTTTTAAAAAAGAAACTGAATGAGATCATTTCAGTCTAAGAAAATAAAAGCTCCATATGTTTTATTTTGTATGGTTAACCTTATTTCAAATATTTGGTGTGTTTAACTCAGAGCACAACTGGAAGCCAATATATCAGAAGTAGGTAGCAGAGGATAGTCATTAAGAGTGGATGGATAGCAGGCTATAGGTAAAATATAGTGAAGGAGATATGAAAGATGCAAAGGTTTAAGTGGAAAGGGATTCAAAGCAATTAGAAAATTGGTATAGTAGTTTGTCCTAAAGAAAAGCTATATGAGGAAGGCATGCGGAATCCTATTATCTAGGAACAGAATTAAGGATACAATTAGAAACATAATAGTGTAATATAGAAGGAGGTAAGGAATACTGCAAGTTAAAAGATTAAGAAGGGTGAGAAGATATGAGGGAAAGTTGTAGGCTAAACCTTTTGTAATAAATGCACTTAAATGCTTTAACTTCCCTTCAAACCCAGCACCCACTCAGTGTATTGGAAAGGAAAAGTTAATAGAGTAAAGGAAGATGTGGACCTGTTTCAAAATAGATCTTTAGAGCAAATCTAATCTGCATTGTCAGGATATCGGCAGTTTAGTCTACATGAACTAGCAGCAGAACCTTGATTCACTAGCAAACACCATTCACTAAACAGCAATGGCAGTTCAGAAGAAACCTACAGGTTCTGTCAATAGGTTGGAGTCTGTGGAATCTGCAGGAAGCCACTGGAATATGGTCAGAAATTCTTTGGTGCATTTTCTCCAAGAAGTCATGAAAAAAAATTATGACTACCAAAGAGTAATAAGGTGAACCAATGCCACACAGAGAAATACCAGTGTCAGCAAAGTCAAAGGATGACCAACAGAGTGTGACAAGGTGAACCAATACCACCAAGCATCATCCACTGTCTGTTAGGTGATATTTACACTCTTTCCAAACATCATATGTTGTCTCAAGCATCTACTCTAGAAAAATACATCACATGCTATTTTTCCAGGCTGCTTCCAGAAGGATACCATATAACTGTTATCAGCAAACATTATTCCACATGTCTGCTCAGCAAAACCATCCTCCTATAAGACATTTTCCAGGAAAACATCACATGACACAATTGATTCTCCAAAGCAACCAGACATTTCTACTTCGGTGTTGCAAATAGCAGATAGATTAACCAAAGCTAAGGCTATATTAAAAAGTGTCATTCAAAATGCACTAGTCATTAGCTAAATTTAAAATATATTTAAATAAATAATAGAGTTTTAATGGGAGTACATTGTATTGGTGAAAAGTGCTTCTTCCTGAAAGCAAAGGGAATTAAAGGGAATTTCAGTGTGAGATATGGATTAATCTTCCTACAAGTTTTTGAAATTGTTTTTAGTTTATTTTTGTTCGCTTTGTGTTTAATGATCAAGCCCACAAAGTTCTGAAAAATAAAGCAAACTGTCACTGTTGTCTTTGGTTACCAACTGTAACGGCATGTTAAGACCCCATTGCTGAACAGAACACAAAGTTTCTTGCAGCACATGGACAAATCAATCTCAAACTGACCAAGAAATTTTCTCCCTGCTGTGTAGGTTTCATAGAACCAAAAGTGCTAGGCAGGAAGCTATCTTAGAAAAGAAGTAAATGGTCTCACCCAGCACGGGACCCTGCATGCTATAACACAGACCTGAGAGTCAAGTCAAAACATGCTCAGTGGTGCAACAGCAGAGTGACTAACACAATATGCAATAAACATATATTTATATGTTTCCCTTTGGAGTTGAGAGTGGCATCACAGGAGAGAATTAATATCTTATATCGCCAGGGTGGTCATAGGCTCTAGTATTATACATGCTTTGAATGTTTTGCTTTGTAGTCATGCCAAATTACCTTCTAAAGGTCTCTGGTTTGACCCATAGACCTCTGCTGATCACAGCCTTAATTAGGGACAAGTCTTATGACAATGATAACTAATCAATGAAATGAGTCAAAGTGCTTAGAATAAATGTTCGTGAAGCATCTTTTTTCAATCCCCCTGACAAGAGTCAAGATACATTACAGAAGAAAAAGACTTGAGTAAAACAGTCATGAATTCACATTGTCATTAGTTACCTGCACAAGATCAAACCAACCAAAATAATAGCATAGAGGAATAACTCAAGTGTCCACATCCTTTATTCAATGAGGAGCTCCTGGAGAGATAGGCTCATTCTTATACTGGACTGAGGCTAGTTGTAGATCATGTAGGCTTCTGTATACGATCCTACTTCTATGCAAAATTGTACAGCACTGAATCTACTGGAAATTGTTGTTTATTGTTTGTTTTTGTTTTGACAGGAGGTCCAGATGGAGAATACTTGATAAAATAAAGCAGGAAATGCAGAGGAAAATTTGAGAATGGATGGAAACCTATATTTTTATATGCAATAATTAAATCCCCTCAAATGAAAGGAAAATAATAATAATAATAATATTATACTTCAAGCAGCAGAGATACTTGTACTTAACTTTTTAACTTCAGGTATTCTGTGGCACTATAAATATTAGGCAAGTTATTGAACCAGCCTAGATGTCCAGTAGTTAACAGATGGGTAAAGAAAATAAATGAGTATTTTTACATAATGATTTTATTTTACATTTTTTATGATCTAATGAGTTATATTAGGGCTGTATATAGGAGTGCTATGAGGACCATTTGTTCACAGGAAAGTGTATAACTTAGTAATGTTTACATCAATGAATAATTTCTTCAGTGCCTCCTGACCTTTATCTACATATAGGTTCTCAGAAGATAATGGATATGTAATGAGGCAGTTCTTGTTCCATAACAGAGTACCTATAGCTCAGTCTTGGCGAGATCATGTGCAGGTAACCACAGCTACCATAAGTTCAAATATAATAACATGCCTTGTATATAAATCATCATTGCACAGTATTTTTCACTTCTTCCAGATATTGCTTATATACTTTCTGCCTCATCATGTGTTATGTTCCCTGAGCCTTATAGGCAAAGTGACAGGCATATGCTGATGACTAAATTTGCATGCAAAATACTTGCCTTTTGGGGTTCTCTAAGTTTTCTTCAGCCATATTCAGAACAATCTGAATAAAAATTTAATACAAAATACCAAGAAAAATCAAGAAGTGAGATATTGTTTCTGTAGAATTGGTAACAAAATAATTTCTACTTTTATATTTTTGTTTTATCTACTATATTGATTTCTTCTATATTCACTTAGTTCCAATAAATCACAGAATTCAACAACTACCAAGAATTCTGGTGGTTTCTATTTAGATTGCACTTAAAGACATGGGTCAAGACCTCCATATATGCTGTTTGTCAAATTATTTTTCTTAAGTCCTTGTTGCATCTAAAACACATTATTGGTGTATGAGAAAAATTCTTTTTTTTGTAATAAAGGGATGTGAGCTATAATTGATGAGCAAAATTCTTATAATTATCACAAAACAATAAACTTAATAAAGGTAAATTAGAAAATTCCAGGAGAAACAGTATAATTAAATTTGGCAAGATCTATTAGTTACTCATATTTGAGCATTATTTGAGCCACAAATATTTTTTTCTGGGTAAAACTGAAATGAGTTTCAAATTATGTGAACATATTGAATGACATAATGCTACGTCATTTAAGTGAAGACTTTCTAAGAGGACACGCCACTTGTCAAATCTGTACCACAAATACTTTGAAACCAAAATGTAATGAGCATTCTTCTCATGTTTTAGCAAATTTCCATTTTAAACATTAATTATTTATATTTGGTTGAGAAATTATCTAAACTAATATTCCATAAAAGACTAACATGTACATAAATCTCATATATCACATCTGTCAAATTGAATCAATCTTAAATTATCAAATTTAAATACCTCTTACTTATATTTTTATTTTTCTTTCTCTTTTTATTGGATATTTTATTTACATTTCAGATGTTATCCCCTTACCCCATTTCCCCACCCCCCACCCAGGAATACCATTCCTCCTCCTCCTGCTTCTATGAGGATATTCCCCACTCACCCATCCCAATCCCACCTTCCCACCCTCGAACTTCCCAACACTGGGCGTCCAGCCTTCATGGGACCAAGGATCGCCTCTCCCACCTATGCTGGACAAGGCTATCCTCTCCTACATATACAGCTAGAGCCATGGATTCCTACCCATGAGCTCCCAGGCTGGTGGTCTGAACCCTGGGAGCTCTGGTTGGTTGGCACTGTTGTTCTCTCCATGGGGCCGCACACCCCTTCAGCTCCTTCAGTCTTCTCTCCAACTCCTTCCTTGGGAACCTCATGATCAGTTCAATGGTTATCTGTGAGCATCCACTTCTGCATATGTCAGGCTCAGGCAGACCTCCAAGGAGCCATCTATATCAGGCTCCTATCAACATGCACTTCCTGACACCCACATCAGTGTCTACCTTTGGTGACTGCGCATGGGATGGATACCCAGTATTTTTTAAACACTACAACATTTTTTTTTTCTTTAATGAAAAGTTTATATGGTAGTTTTCTCTTCACAACTGAATTCTATTACATTTCTGAATGCAATTGACATATTTTTAGTATTGCAAATACTGGCTGACTTTGACTGTTCTAATATGTGAAGTACTTTGTAAGGTATTTTACTAATATTATTTTACATCATTAATCATTGGAACTAATCATTCCTCATTGGCATGAGGAAATAAACTCCATCATAATCTTTAATTAAATTAGTAATGATGATAACCAGCTCAGGTTTCATATATAGTATGTAATCAATGGTCTCATATTTACTGACTATGTGCATCAGAGAAAAGAAATTTTATTTCATGGCCAATCTTCCACTTACTGTTTTTCAGCCTTAGGAGTATTTCCATTGAATGATGTGAAATAATCCAATATTAAAACAGTGAAGCTTAACAAACCTCAGCAAAATGTCACACATCTTAGGTTCTATATGTTAAAGCAAATGAAGGTCATATCAGCAGGTTCTAACAGGAGAAATCGCGAAAGTTTTCTTCAGAATGTGCAGTGAAGAACAGGCAAAAGGAAGAGATAATTCTAGAAGTTCTAGTTTGTTTGTTACTGTGATCAAACACTGTCCAAAAACAACTTGGCAAGGTAAAGCTGGATTTGGACTCAAGGTTACAGACAATCATAAACAGAAATCGTGGAAAGAGCTCAAAATGAGAACCTAGGGGCAGAAACAGAAGCAGCGGGCAGAAGGACCATTGGTAACTTGTTGAGTCTTCATAGTTTGCCCAGCTTGCTTTCTGATACTATCCAAAACCACCTTCCCAGAGCTGACACCACCCACAGTGGTATGGGCACTCTCACATCAATATTATTTTAACCAGCACCATAATATCCTGAGAAGAGATAGACAAAGAAAGACAAAGAAGAGAGAGAGAGAGAAAGAGACAGAGAGAGAGACAGAGAGAGAGAGAGAGAGAGAGAGAGAGAGAGAGAGAGAGAGAGAGAAAGAGAGAGAGACAGGGAGAGAGAGACAGAGAGAGAGACAGAGACAGAGAGATTTTTCTTAAACCCTTGAGAGAAACTTCATTAGCAGTGAAAGCTTGAAGTGAGAGAAGGAAATATCCTGCACAGACTGAGAGAAATCCCAAAAAGAAAGAAAGGTCATTTATTCTTAAACCCTCACTTTATTGTTTTCCAGAGTAATGGGAAGGTCCATAATTCTTGATTTGTCCTGTGCTGGCTGAAAAGGAAAACACACAGCTATTGGGCACAACTCTAAATTTATCTTACAGTTGTAATAAGAAGGGCAAGTCCTTTCTTTATTCTTGAGATCCTTGTAGCTGAGCTATCAGTTCATTCTAGGAGAAAGGCTAGTGTGGGTGTGGCTTGAGTTCTGGGAGAGAGATAAGTTTAGGGAGGTGGTTTTCTACCTTCCTAATATTGTAACCCTTCAGTAAAATTGCTGTGTTGTGGTGACCCCAAACCATAAAATTATTTTTGTTGCTACTTCATAACCTTAATTTTGATTATGTTATGAACTGGAAAATGTGTGTTTTCTGATGATCTTAGGCTACTCCTTGAAAGGATTGCTCACCCTCACTAGGGTCATGACCCACAGTTTGAGAACTTCGGTTTATAGGGTCTGTGATCTAATTTGTAATTCATCACAAAGATGATCTGCTGAATAGGGGCAGAATCACCTCTACCATTGACACTTTGTTTAGGAATTGCTTTCAGAAATTTCACTGCTAGCTTTATTTTGTACAAAAGCCAACTGGTATCAACTACTATTATGGATCACTATTTCACAAAGGCTTCAGGTTCTGTGTCTCAGTACAAAGAACCAGTCAGAGACACATAGCGAGTAGCAAACAAAGAAGGGGAATTTATTTTTAAAAACATATATCTCTAGTGGAGGAATCATCCAGACCAGGGAGAAACTTTAGTATTTCAGTAGTTTTAATGTCCAAAGGCTTGGATGATTAATGTTTATTTGCATAGTGAAGGCTTTACTGCACATGTTCCATATGTTACATGTAGTTCTACTTAAACCTTCATGCATTGCGTGTTTCAACAGCATCTTAAATCTCCATCAGAGACTGAGTATGTTTATGAGGCTTTTATACTCAAAGACAAGCTAGGGTGCATCTGCCCATGTGCTAGCAACGCAAGGCAGTTTTAGTGGAAGTCGGCTGGGGGTAGAAGAGGCCTTTAATCTTTTATTTTGCCAACTTGTTTCTTTCATAGAATAATTTCATAAGACTTTGAGCAAGAGATTCCTGATTTGACTCTGCCCTATTCTCCTGCACCAGTAGCCACTATTCCTACATGGCTACAATACTTCAAACTATAATTTAAAATATAGTTCATTTGTCTTACTAGCAAGAGAGTGTTTCTACCATTATAGAGAATCCTCTTGGGTACTCTGTATCCTTAATCTACTTTAGTCTTCTGCAAATTGCTTTTCATGTTGTGATATTATATTATGCATCTTTCCATTTATCTGCTTAGCTCTACTTGTCACTGAAATTTTTTACAAAGTAATACTAACCTACCACCATGATGCTATGGGGATAGCTGCCATTCTGTTCCTCTGACTTCTTATATGTATTCAGTTCTGCTCTGCTGTGTTCTGTTTAGATGAATAACTGCCACTTAGTTAGTATCGTAGATTCTTTTTATCTGGAATGATGAAGATATCTTCCTCCTCTACAGTCATTCCTTTATTATTATTAGTAGTAGTAATAGTAGTAGTATTGATCATTCCATTCATTTACATCTCAAATGATAGCCCACTTCCCGGTTACCTCTCCAACACCACTACATCCCACATCTGCTCTCCTTCTTCCTTTTGCCTGTATGAGTGTTCCCCCACTCATACTTTCCCGCCACACCATTCCAGAATCTGCCTACTCTGGGGCATCAAACCTCTGCAGTATGAAGGGCTACCTCTCCCGTTGCTGTCAGGCAAGGCCATCCTCTGCTACATAATGTATCTGGAACCATGGATCACTCTAGGTACACTCCTTGATTGGTGGTCTAGTCTCTGGGAAAACTGGGTGGTCAGGTCAGCTTATGTTATTCTTCCAACGGGGTTGCAATCCCTTTTCACTCCTCCAGTCCTTCTGCCAGCTCCTACACCAGGTTCCCTGAGTTCAATCTGATGGTTGGCTCCAAGCATCTGCATCTGTATTGGTCAATTGCTGGCAGGACCTCCCTAAGAACTGTCACACTTGATTGCTGTCCACAAGCGCCTCTTGACCACAGCCACAGTATTGGGTTTGGGGTCTGCAGACATGTATCCACAGGTGAGACCATTCCCCAGTTGGCCCTTCCTTCAGTCTCTATTCCATTTTTGTCCCTGTTCTTCCTTTCGACAGGAACATTTCTGGATTAAAAAACTTTGAGATGGGCAGGTGGCCCCATTCCTCTACCAGGGGCCGTGCCTATCTACTGGAGGTGTTTTCCACAGGTTCTGTTTCTCCCTTCTCTGAGCATTACCGCTAAAGTCAATCCCATTCAGTCTACTTTCATTCTTAAATCACTCACCTATTGCTTCCGAGCATTCAGAAATTATTTTTTAATTGGATATTTCATTTACTTACATTTCAAATGTTATCCCCTTTCCTGTTTTTCCCTCTGTAAATCCCCTATCTCATTCCCCCTTACCCTGCTTTGATGAGGGTGCTCCACCACCCACCCACCTTCTCCGTCCTCACCGCCCTAGCATTCCTCTACACTGGGACATCAAAAACAGCCAATTTTATTTCATGCAATGCACTCAATGATTTACATATATTGAAAACTGAATATAGCATGAATCATGGGAGCCAAGTCTTTAAACTTTTAATAGTGGATAACAACATATGTTTTCTGAATAAGACAAATTAGTATTTTTACTCTTCTTCTAACGTAGTTGGTGATGAGACAATTGACAAAATATTTAACCTTTCAACCTCTTTTAATAATTTCAAATTGGTTATTAAATTATTCTCCAAGTTTGCTAGGGAGATATTCTAAAATACTTTACAAAGCGTCTGGATTTTTTTTTCTGAAGTAAATATTAGCTGAACTATTTCAGTGTTTCCTTTTCGCTGAAAAATTGTAACGGCAATTTCTCTACTTTTTGTAAATATACCTTAAATCAACTGCTCTTATTGCTCATATGCTTCTCTAAATCTGGGCACCAACAATCTCCTTAAGTTATTGAAACAACCACTAACTTTTGATCTCAGCTAAATTACCCATGATGTTACAGTATCACATAATTTCTATTTTTAGGGGTACAATGATAATACTCAGTGATCTTTGTAAAAATACAAAATGCAATGAATACGATGAGGCCTGCAAATTGTTAGGGAGTTTCTAGCCTGAAAAACAAACCAAGATTTCTTTCTGTCTTCAGTTCTATTTGTTCACCTGGATACTTGATCTTTAGCCACATGAGGTAGTTTTGTTTTCTTATATTCTTTTGAGTATAACATTTAATATTTCCTGTCTATATAAGTATCCCCTCCTATTTATTGTCCTATCACTTTATAAGACATACAAGGCCTATCTCTCATGCTCCAGCACCTTTTTCTCTCACCCAGGAGCTGATAGACCTTTGAAAATTGGTCTGTGACACACCCAGTGGAGTATATGATTGCTGAGAGCAGAAACTATAAATATCGACCTATTGATTTCATCTACCTTAGGCAAATATCTAATTAATGCTCCATGAACCTGTGCTAAATAGGCTTTTGTTAAATAGTGGTAGTCATTTTCTAAGCACTCTAGACTATTTAACAATTTTCGTAAAATTGACTTTTATACAACAATATTTTTTTTCTTCTGGTACGCTCACTCTACATCAGGAACTTTGTAGATTTTTATGCTCCCTGGCTGTTCCTAATTCCATTTAGATCTGGAATTTGATTTTAAAAAAATTCACATGCTACACAAGACAGGGTGGCTTGGAATTTATGATCTTACTACTTCAGTCTTTTGAGTGCTGGGAACTCATCTATGAACTGCTATATCTGGGTAGAATTTATTTTGGCACCTCCCAATCTATTTAGTGTTTTAGAAACAACTCCTCTCTATGCTTAGGATACCTATAACCCAAGACAGAGAATCTTTGACTGTTTGCTTTACCAAATATTGTCCTGTTACTACTACACGTGAGGGTACTCAGAGCTAGAAGTAGTAAAAGAGGCTGAAAAGGATATTCTTGTTTCAGCATAAAATTGAACAAACTTGTTATGTGGTTTGTTGAAAACACAAAACACCAGACTAGGATGCTGATCAATTTACATCCAATGCACTGCTTCCTACTAATTTCCTGGTATCTCTCATTGCTCAACTTGTTCTTTTATAGTATTGATCTTTTGGCATGCTGCATATCTCATTTAAATGGAGAAATTTAAAGGTTAAAGAGTTTGTACTCTGTTTGTATAAATAATTATTATCCCAAATTTATTTTTTAACCTTCACTCAAATTTGGCTTTCCACCAAGCTGACAGAATTGATTAATGGTTGATGAAAAAAATATTAATTTAGTTATTTTCTAGATAATTATTTCTACCCAAAAGCAAACGCTATATGTTTTTTTTTGTTTTTTGTTTTTGTTTTTTAATTTTCAAAAGGATATAGTATTCTATTGAGCCAGGCCCACAGTTTTCATCCTACGACTTAAAAAAGAGAAAAGTATTGTGCCACACCTATGGAAGGCTTCACTCCAGAACCAATATGGGACTGGATGTTGCTTCTGGTGTTTGGTCCACTCCCAGTGATGACAGGGTACCTTTTATTGAAGAAGTGTAAAGATTGAATGAGTACTTAATTCAATCAGGTTCAAATATAAAGCTTCATTTAATCTCAACACCTCATTTAATCTATCTTCATATACAGTAACATCGGTGGTGACACGACCCAAATTTGATATTCCAGAATGCTGTAACAGAACTGACAGTATTGTAGCAGTATTGGCAGTGGGACTTATCTGGACTACAGCTGAACAGAACGATGCTCAGTTTCTCATACAGTAAATTTCTCTTAGCACTGTGAACATGAGGCATAAGGAAAGTCTGATTCAAAGTGAAAGACTGGGAAGCCCTCTGCTTTAGCACAGGCCAAATCAGCACCCAACCACAGCCCAAGTCATCTTACCCTGTTTCCACACATCTGATAAAAGCCTCCTGTTCTTCCAGAGGCAGCACCAGACTGAGATCCGCGGCTAAGGCTACCAACTATGGGCCACAAACATTCCCTCTGAGCCTGCCCAGCCTTCCCGCAATACTCCCTCTTCTCTTCTTTACCCTATATGACTCATACCTCCAATGAAAGTCCAATGTTCCACCCATGGTCACACTGGCACACAGAACCTCAGAGGACCTCCAACTTTACTAGAGGACAAACTTGCTTCCAGAATTCCAGAATCCATCTCGGGTAGGTTCCCTTTACTTGACCACAGGCAATTCTATCCAGAAGTCTTTGAGTTAAAGACAAACTCAAAACTTAGCACTTGGACCTATAATCATCACAAACCTAAACTCTAAGACATCAGTGTAGGAACAAATTTAACAATAGCTAAGGCATCATGTCACCACCAGAATTAATTCATCCTACAACAGCTAACCCTGAATATTCCAATATAACTAATACACATATCTTAAAAACAACTTTTTAGAAATCTTTTAAAGAGGAAATGAATAAATCTCCATTAAGAAATCCAGGAAAAAGCCGGGCAGTCGTGGCACACACCTTTAATCCCAGCACTTGGGAGGCAGAGACAGGCAGATTTCTGAGTTCAAGGCCAGGCTGGTCTACAGAGTGAGTTCCAGGACAGCCATGGCTACACAGAGAAACCCTGTCTCAAAAAAACAAAACAAAACAAACAAACAAACAATCAAACCAAACAAACAAAAAAGAAATCCAGGAAAAGATAAAAAGAAATTAAAGGAAATGAATAAATCCCATAAAGAAATCCAAGAAAAAAACAGTTGAAAGAAATAAATAAAACTGGTTAAGACCTAAAACCAGAAAAAGAATCAATAAACAACACAAACTTGGGGAATTCTGGAAATGAAAAATCTATGTAAGTGAACAAGAACTACAGACACAAGTATCTCCAACAGAATACAAGATGTAGAAGTGAAAATTTTCAGGCATAGAAGATATAAAAGATGAAATAGACTAATCAGCCAATGAAACTGTTAAAACTAAAAATTTCCCTGACATAAACCATCTAGGACATCTGGAACACCATTGAATATCAATCCTACGAATGATAGGGATGGAAACAGGAGAAGAATCCTAACTGAAAAGCCCAGAAAATATTTTTAAGAATATCACAAAAGAGCAGGGCAGTGGTGGCGCATGCATTTAGCCCCAGCATTTGGGAGATATAAGAAGACAGATTTCTGAGTTTGAGGCCATCCTGGTCTACAGAGTGAGTTCCAGGACAGCCAGGGCAATACAGAGAAACAGTGTCTCGAAAGCAAACAAACAAACAAAACATCAACACCAAAAACAACAACAAACCCTAAAAAAAAAAGTGTATCACAGAAGAAAATTTTCCTAACCTAAAAAAGATATGTCTATAAAAGCACAAGAATCTTACAGAACATCAAATAGATTGAACCACAAAAAGAACATCCTTTAAACACATAGTAAAATACTAAATACACAGAACAGAGAAAGAATATTGAAAGCTGTAGTGGAAACATCCAAGTAACATATAAAGGAAGTTAGAATTATACTCAGTTTCTTCATCGAAACTCTATAAGTCAGAAAGGCATAATCAGATGTATTGCACTCTGTAAGGGAGCACAGATGCCAGCCTAGGCTATTATACCTAACAAAACATTTACTCACCCTAGGTGGAGAATATAAGATAGATCATGATAACATATACTTTGAATAATGTCTATCCACAGACACACACATACAGAAGGTTATAGAAGAATATCTAATGCAAAGAAATAAACTACAACCATGAAAATACAGGCAATAAATAATCTAACACCAGAAAAACCCTAGGAAAGACACACACACACACCACCACCACCACCACCACCAACAACAACAACAACAAAAATGTAATAAAAGCAATTAACAATCATTTGTCCTTGATGTCTTTCAATATCAACAAACTTATTTCTCCAATAAAAAGATACACACTAACACAATGGCTGTGAAGCTAGGATCCATTCTTTTTCTTCTGCATACAAGAATCTCAGTTCAACATTATAAATAGACATTACCTAAGAGTTAATGATTTGAAAAAGATTTTTCCAAGCATGTGGACCTAAGAAACAGCATGTGTAGTCATTCTAATATATAACAAACTAGATTTTAAACAAAAGTTTATCAAAAGGGACACAACAGGATATCTCACATTCATCAAAGGACAAATCAAAACGAATGTTTTTTTTTAATTTTTTAACATTTACGTCTCAAACACAAGGGCGCCCATCTTTGTAAAGAAAATACTACCAGAGTGTAAATCAAACAATGAACCCCACACTTTGAATGCAGGAGACATAAATACCCCGCTCTCACCAACAGACCGGTTATACAGAACAAAACTAAATGGAGATATCCTAGAGATATCCAATGTTATGAACCAAGTGGATCTAAGCCTCATCTATAGAACATTTCACCCAAACACAAAAGAATACACCTTCTTCTCAGTACCTCATGAAACATTCTCCAAAACTGACCAAATTGTCATAAATCAAGTCTCAACAAAAAGAAAATTAAAATAAACCCTTGTATCCTATTAGATAACCATGAATTAAAGCTAGATTTCAACAACAGAATCTTTGGAAATCCTACAAACTCATGGAAACTAAATGAATCTCTACTTAACAATTATTAGGTCAAATCAGAAA
This sequence comes from Grammomys surdaster, assembly GCF_004785775.1. Taxonomy (NCBI): domain Eukaryota; kingdom Metazoa; phylum Chordata; class Mammalia; order Rodentia; family Muridae; genus Grammomys; species Grammomys surdaster. Next base: position 5,221,006 of record NW_021604619.1, on the reverse strand, counting down.
TTAAGAAGAAATGAAAAAGTTCATAGGATTCAGTGTAAATAAAGTCACACCAACCTAAAATTATGGGACACAATGGAAGCAGTGTTAAGAAGAAAACTCATAGTGGTTTTTAATAAAGAAGATAGAAATATACAATGGAAAAAAAGAATCAGCTTCGATAAATTGTTCTGGTCTAATTGAATGTTGGCATGTAGAAGAATGCAAATAGACCAATATCTATCACTTTGCTCAAAACTCACCTCCAAGTTGGTAAGGAAAGTCACTAAACCCAGATTCACTAAACATGATACAATAGAGAGTATGGAATAGCTTTGAATATACTGACACTCAGAATGGAAACATTTCTGGGTGGAATATCAATAACAACAACACAGTGATCAAAAAATAATGAATTAGATTTATGAAATTGAAAAGTTTCTGTAAAGCAAAGGACAATGTCACTTGACAAAACAACAGCCTACACAACAAGAAAAGAGTTTCCAAATTCGAAATCTGACAGAGACCTAATATTCAAAATATATAAAGAACTGAAAAAACTAGATATCAACAAGCTGAAAAATCCAATTTAAAAATGTGGTACATATCTCAACAGAGCATGTTCTATAGATAAATCTCAAATGGTCAAGAAACGTTTAAGAAATGTTCAATATCCTTAATCATCAGGAAAAAACAAACCTAAGTGACCCTGGGATTCCATTTTACACAAGTCCGAATGTCTAATATTAAAAACACAGTGAGTGACAGCTTGTGCTGGCAAGAATTTGGAGCAAGACTCTTCCATTATTGGTTCGAGTGAAAACTTATACAGCCATTTTAAAAATTGATGTGGAGGTTATTTAGAAAACTATAAAATTGATCAAGCTTAAGTCCCAAATATACCATTCCTGTGTTATATACCCAAAGTATGTTTCATACTACCAGAAGGAAACATGCTTGACTATTTTCATAGCAGCTCTTTATGTAATAACCAGAAACTTGAAACAGCTTAGATGTCCCTCAACAGAGTCATGCCTGACAATGCATGGAGGGCCAGGAACAAGAGTCTGGATAGCCCAGAGACCTAGGATAGACCAAACAAACAAACAAACAAACAAACTAAAGCCTATAAAATGATTCCTACGTAATAATGGTATTGTACTATACTAATATACTGGAACCTATCACAATCATCATCAGAGAGCTTTCATTCAGCAACAGACATGAGCAGATGCAGTAGCCAAATACAAAACAGATTTCAGGGATTTCTGAAGAAGAGGCAGAGGAAGAATGGTGGTTACCAGAGTGGTTAAGGACACTACAAGAATACATACAGCCCACAGAACAAATGTGGGCTCTTTGGGGCTCACAGAGACTGAACTGACAATAACCAAGATTTTATAAGTCTGATATGGGCCCTCTGCACATACATATGTTACTGTTCTGTAGCTTGGTGTTCTTGTGGGATTTCTAACAATGAAAGTGGGGACTGTCTCTGACTCTTATTCCTGTTTGGGGGATCCTTTCCCTCCTACTGGGTTCCTTGTTACAGCCTCAATATGAGAAGGGGGTCCCTTGTCTTACTATAACTTGATATGAAATGTTTGATTGATATCTCTGTGAAGCCTGCTCTTTTCTGGAGGGAAAGGAGGAGGAGTGGATTTGTGGTGAGGAAATGTGGGGAGGAGAGATGGGGAGGAAAGGAGAGAGGATAACCTGCAATCAAGATGTAAGAATTGAATTTTAAATCAGAAAAATCAATGTACATAATGGCATAAATGCATACTATACACATAATGTCAACACACTAGAACCATAAACAGAATGAGCATACAATGATTGTTTTGTCCTCAATTTCAGTGGGACTGCTTCAAGTATCTCTCCATTTAATTTCAAATTGCTGGGTTTGCTGTATATTACTTTTATTATGTTTAGGTATGGGCCTTGAACTCCTGAGCTCTCCAATACTTTTAACATGAAGGGGTGTTGTATTTTTCAAATGCTGTTTCTGCATCTTAGGAGATGATCATGTGATTTTTTTCTTTGAGTTCGTTTGTATAGTAGATTAAATTAATGGATTTTCATATATTGAACAAACCTTGCATCCATGGTATAAAGCCTACTTGATCTGGTGAATGATGGTTTTGATGTGTTCTTGGATTCGGTTTGTAAGAATTCCCTTGAGTATTTTTCCATCGATATTCATAAGCGAGATTGGTCTGGAGTTCTCTTTTTTTTGTAGGATCCTTGTGTGGTTTAGGTATAAGAGTAATTGTGGCTTCATAGAATGAATTAGGTAGTGTTACTTCTGTTTCCATTTTATGGAATAGTTTGAGGAATATTGGTATCAGATCTTCTTTGAAGGTATGGTAAAATTATGCACTAAATCCACCTGCCCCTGGGCTTTTTTTGCTTGGGAGTATTTTAATGACTTCTTCTATTTCCTTATGGGATATGGGCCTGTTTAGATAGTTTGTCTCCTCTTGATTTAACTTTTGTATGTGGTATCTGTCTAGAAAACCATCCATTTCATCTTTGTTAAAAAGCATAAAGTAGGTTTTATATTAGATGAGAGTGCCCTACTGAAATCTTATTTTTTTTAATTCAAGCATGTTTAAGTTTGTGATTTTTTGTTGTTGGTTTTTTGTTTGTTTGTTTGTTTTTGTTTTTGAAACTCAATCATGTAAGACTAGGATAGGATGTAGTGTTCAGGAGTTGGTATACGCAATATATTTTAACTTTACAATAATTGCAACCTTAGATGCTTTTATTGGGAGATAATCCCATGTGGTTGCTGGTAAACTGCCCATGTCCTAGTGGATGATCTCATATTCATGCACATATGGACATCACTAATTAGATTTGGGATTATTAATTGCAATAAAAAAAAATTGACATGAAGCTTGGAAGGAGACAAGGTGGGGATACTGAGAGGATTGGAGAGAAGTACTGGTGGATGGATATGATCAGTGTGCATTTTATAAGTGTATGAAAATTTAATAAATAAATACTATTAAGTTTTTTAAATATATATTCCCATTTAACAAGTAGCTTCTGCTCTATACTATATTGATAATATAAAGCTGCTAGTCACATAAATTCATATTTTCAAACTCGCATTTGGTGTTCACATTTTAAAATTACATTTGTGCTTTAAATAATTTAATCCACACAAAAAATATATATAACATTATTTGGTTTCTCATAAATAATATTTCTCATCAAATGCATCAGCGGGTGCAGCTAAACATAATATAAGCCAATTCAACTTCCTTCTTTTGACTTACAATAAACAATCTTTTAGACTACAAAGAAGGCTCTTAAAGCCTTACTAGGGACCCATTCCATCCATTGACATCAAACCCCAACATGACACTTACTGATGCCAAGATGTGCTTGCAGAGAGGATCCTAGTACTGCAGTCCACTGAGAGGCTCTGCCAACACCTAAGACAGTTGCAGATGCTCACAGCCAACCATCAAACTGAGTCTGAGACCCCAGTGGAGGAGTTTGGAGAAAGACTGAGGGAGCTGAAGAGGATTGCAACCCCATAGGAGGAACAACAGTATCGATTAACCAGACTCCTCAGAACTCCCAGGGATTAAATCATCAACCAAAGAATACACATGGGGGGACCCATGACTCCAGCTGCATATGTAGCAGAGCATGAAGTTCTTATCTGGCAGGGGCTTCTTGGTCTGGTGGAATCTTGATGCCCCAGCATAGGTGAACGCTAGAGGGGTGAGGCAGGAATGGGTTGGTAGGTGGGGGAGCATGCTTTTAGAGGCAAAAGGAATGAAGATTGGGTGGGAATTTTGTTGAGGGGGAACATGGAAAAAGGATAGCGTTTGAAATGTAAGCAAATAAAATTGTTAATTAAAACAACAGAAGAAAGAAGTGTCTTTGGTTAAGTTTTGTAAATATAAATGATTCCTTTGTGGATTCTATCAATAAACATTGTACTTTTTCTTTGATTATAGATATTTTTGTGAAATTTGACATTACTACTGTAAATATACACTGCTGTGCTTACAATGAATCATATATATTTTGTTTAGTTCTGTTAACATCATAATGATCTGAATGTTGTTCAGAGATCACCAATATATCTGAGTATATTAAAGACAAAAATTAAGACAAAACATGATTAGAAAGCAAGTTCACCCTATTTTGGAGATCTGTTACATTATTAACTCAAATACTTTATCCTATGAATATAATAGTATAATTCAATATGCCAGCCATTGCTCACATCTATATTGAGATTTTTGTTTTGTTGTTTTGTTTTTCTTTGCTTGTTTGTTTTTAATAACACAGAAATGTTATGTGAGTATGTTTTGTTTTAATCCCAAGTTGGAATATAAGTTATTGGACTGCTTCAGACTGTCCACACAGTTATGATTTGTCTTCTGCTCTGTCAGGGGCGTGATTTTGCCAGCTGAACATTATTTTTGGAATTCTGGGAACCCTTCCGAAGGTATAAAAATGCCAGCACTCTGAGAGGCTGGGTGGCTGCCCCTGCTACTACTCCTTCTGCCGTGGCTGTTGTTATTTGCTGTTTACTGGATTGTTGGTTGAATTTATCCTGACCACGAAGATCAGACTTGTCCCAAGGAACTCAACAGAAACTCTTAATCAGCAGGAAGTACTCTAAACCAGATACATGCTTGCTTTTTCTTTTAAAAAAATCTTGATGCATATATATTACCTTTAAAATTACCCTCAGAATTAAACAAATATTACTACAAAGCAACTGTTCTTAATTTCTGATTTCCCACTGGGTATTATACTCAATGCTGGTTATTTTTGAGATTGGGCTACTGTAATTGATTGACCATCTGTGTTTTCTGAATATTCACATTCTTCCTTTGCTCTTGAGGATTACAAGTAAGTTTGTAGCATCTGTTTTAACCTTTCATGTAAATGAAAACGCAAATGAAAGGCTATTCCCAACCAAATTGTAATTATAAAACATTATTTTTATACTAACACACTTTTCTCATATTTGATAATTTACTTGTATGCGAATATGCAAATAATTTATCAAGTCCATCGAAATGATTACTTATATCAAAATTATTTGACAGCAATTACAGTATTTGAAATTGTTTGTATGTTAAAATTATTTTGAAATTTATATGGATCTGTTTTAGGGGGCTCCCATGATTTCTTTGCATTCAAAGTAATATCTGTTCTCATTTCATTCATATTCCCTAAAAATCTCTAAATTCTACAACTATGGTGGCACACACTCATAGTCCAACTATTGAAGAGGCCCAGGCAAGAGAGTGGCAGAGCTATATAAAAAAATCTATTTCAAAAGAAAAAAAGCATAAATATAAGTAACTAAATATAAAAAGAACGTTTAAAAGTGTACTTTCCTAAATGACTATTTAAAAAGGAATAACTATTTCTATTATAATAAAAATAATATGTGATATTTTTCTTTCTGGTGCTTATTTAAACTTTGGTAAGATCATATACTATAGGTAAGATTTTCATGCGACATAGAAGGAAATCATGACAAATATGAAAATACTTTTTATCTCTGCAATTGCTATGTGATAGATGATGATTCAAATCTGATTTAGATCATAGTTAATAAGAAAGCAGCCTGAAAAATATGACATTTCCTTTGTTTTTACTCTAACCTTTATTTTTAGCTTCCTACAGATAAGAAAACGTCAAATTATAAAAAGTAATTCACAAAATAATACTGCACCAATATCATGGAATGTAATTTCTTAGTGCTCATTTTTTTATTTCTTCAGATAGATTTTATATATTGTGTGCAATGGTTTTAATGTACAGCAACTGCTCCATTGTTCACACAGAAGAGGAATGTGATGATTTTTGATGCATATAAATATCTGGGAGGCATTATATTACCAGTGTAGTATTATTATTTGAATAAATTTCAGCACGGGGTTACTACTCGCCTAAATGGTTTTGTTCCCGAATGAAAGACACAGACAACCTTTCTATTTTAGTATGTCTTAAGCAGCACGATAGCTGGACAAGTGCCTAACCTCCTTGCTTTTAGAATTTACTTCCCACCATTGACTGAGATTCACAATTTACTAATTTCTAGGTTCCATCTTGGTTGCTCTTGACCCAACCAATTGAGCAGCCCTTTGGGCAACATTCACTTGGCCCCTTTACATGTCAGCTCTGATTCCCTTTCCTGCACATTCTTAAGGCATGGAATCCCTTCTCTCCTCTCCTCCACACTCTCCTGAGGCATGGATGATTTTCCCCGTTTCCTCCTTCCTCTGCCTCATGGTCTCAAGCCCTAGAAACCTAAATCCCACATATATCTCTTCTCTCCAACTATCAGCTACTGGTATCATTAGTCACCAATCAGTACTAACTAGGGACAGGTTCTCAGAAACTAAGTTTAGACTCCAGATCTTGTTGGCCAGCACTTGGTACTACAATAACAGCAAAAGACAAAAACTTCAACAACCCCTTTTTTAGTCCAATAAAAGACTCTTTTCTCTCCAAACTAAACTGTACCCAGTAATAACAATTATGTAAATTATAAGATATGGTATACACTTATAACATCTAGTTCATCATACTTAGGAATTTAGATAAAGTATTTCTATCATCTTTCCTAACTTAAATAGTTTACAATTATGTACCTTGATCATGTTTGATTTCAACTTGTATTATTATCATCATAAAACCATCATTTCTAAAGATACCTAGCTCAAGAATGTGGTAGTGATAGGTTCTACTCTAGGTTCCATGAGCTCACCTGGCTAAGATTTCAGTCCCAGGCCTGAGAAACCTCCTAATGAGCAAGTCTTAAAGCTAGGGATAGGTCTTCTCCAAAAATAGTGCTACTATTGCGCTTTTAGGAATATCTTCTCTTGTTGGTCATTGGTGTGTTCAGAGGCTTACAGCAAGATAAGACTATTCATTACTGTTCTCCTTAGGCATCTTGCATAGCATCTTTAGATACTATGAAAGCTAGACATCCTGAAGGAGTCTTTCCGGTGAGATTCAGATCAATAAAACCAAGTCCTGTCCTATATGCAGATTGTATGGTATCTTCAGCAATAGAATTTTAACTTATTTTTTCTGGAAAGGAACAAAAGCAATGCCATTGGTATTTGGATTTAATCCTAAAGATTAATGAAATCACAATTAGTTTTGAAAATATTTTCTAATTGTTATTTCATATACTTGAAAGCAGCCCATGAAAATTCACTAAAAAAAAATTAAGGAACTTTTTAATAAAACAATTTGCTTAAAAACTACAGAAATGTGTATTATCTTAGAAATGGATATTTCTGAAAGAAATTATGGCATCAGAGAATAAAATGTTATAGGGGATAAAGGTATTGCAAACAAATACATACTTTGTTAGAATAAAAATATCAATCATATATTTATAATTTTAAACATAATTATATATAAAATATCTTCAAATAATTTCTCAAAATTATAAATACAACCATCAACCCATTCTGGGTATTTAGAGAAATAATAAAAAATACACCAATATGTAATATTCTACTTATTTTAAATTTTATTTGTTACTTTCTTATTTTAGAGTTTCGAGTTCGCACAGGCTATGTTATAATCCAAAATCCTCCTGCCTTTTCTGGCATGATGATATTACAGGTATATTCCAATATACTAAGATTACATTGGATTTAAAAATGACTCCTTAGTTCTCTTCTCTTTTTTGCTTTAATAGTTTTAAATTGATTGTATCATCACACATACATTCGCTTAGTGAGTTCATTTAGTTTAGGCTGAATATTTCTTAAAGTATAATAGGTACCTCTCTCACAGTCTCTTGAGGAACAGATAAAAGCATATTGTTGACATTATAACACAAATATTTTCAGTGAACCCTCAGGTACTTATTTGTGTTCATTAAACTAAGCATTTTTCTCAGATATATGTTGATTTTTATTGAATAAGTGCACTTTAACTTGTAGTGGTTAATATTAAATTTTTGTTCCTTAGAGATGTGAAAATCAATACAGGTTTTTTGTTCATATTATTTTACATATGAAAAATCAAGTTAAAGATTTATTAAATGGAGAACAAAATTCCATTGATTGTTAAGTAGCAAAACTGCTAAGGAAACACTGACTCTACATATGAATAGATAGTCTCTCTTCTCTCTTCTCTTTTCTTTCTACTCTTTTCTCTCTTCTCTCTCTCTCTCTCTGTCTCTATCTCCATCTACACAAACACACACACACACATGCACACACACAAACACACAGACACACACAAACAAACCATACTAGTTGTATGTTTCCAAAAATGTTGCATAGCGAAATAGAATGCTTAAATTTATATAAATTTATATGATAAATGTGTCAGAGTTAATGAGCCAGTGTCAAGCCCTTATTAATAACTGCAGTCTATATTTACTGCATTTTCCTAAGTATATGCTTGAGGCTGTTGTGTTCCAGAATCCATCCAAAAAAAAAAAAAAAAAAAAAAACAGTGTATTTAGTTGCTAGGGACTATTATGCTCTTCTCTTCTATGACTTTCTTAGAGTTTATTATCTTGTAAGCTGTGATGTGTTTGCTGAAATGTTACTCAGATTTTATCTGTGTGATGCCCTAGGAACCATGTAATGTTTATCTCATGATTATCCTTGTACTACACACTACTAGAAAGAGACCACAAATTAAGGTACCATTTTGATTTCATTGGATCAAAAGTGTTTCGCATCAATGGCATGTTGATGATGATTCCCTTAGTGTCCCAGCAATCACCAGGTGGCTACCCTTTAATGTTACACTCGCATTACTTTACCTAAGAATGTTTAATGCTCTTTTTACACATGCTCTCTTCTTTTGAATGCAGGGCGCCAACATAAACTACTTGGAATTTCGCTTCTCTTCTGAATGCGCGAATTGCAGTATCAGAATTGCAAGCCTGAACCCTCCAGGAGGAAGCTTTCTGAACAAGAATGTGTGTGTGTGTGTGTGTGTGTGTGTGTGTGTGTGTGTGTAGTAGTAGTAGTAGTAGTTTGATTGTACTGTGTATTTTTGGTTTAATTATAATAAAATTTCAGTGTAGCTTCTGTATATATTTCTCAAATGGTTGAGAACATTAAACATAATTTCGGGTATTGACATTTACTCTTCATCTTGAAAGAACTGATCAACTCAATTATCAATTGGTGGTAAGGTTCTTTTTGTTATTTTTTCAGTTCTTATACCCTAAGGGTATTCATAGTTTGTTCATTGACTACTCTGTACCTCAACAGTTGTTTCACTTGTGCAGAATCTTTTAATTTGATCCAAAACAATCTATCCATTCTTGTTATTATTTCCTCAGATAATGTGTCCTGTTCAGAAAATCCGGGCCTCTATATTTATATCTTGAAAGAATTTTCTCATTATTTTTTTCTTCAGAAATTCAAATTTTAAAGAGCTTGATCGATTTGAAATTTATTCTTGTGCAGGGTGATAAATATGAACAGAGACAGGCTTTCTATGAGTAGAAATGCACACCATCCAGCAAGGTTTATTGGTTGGGTTCATTTATTTCTCATCCAATTTTTGGTTCATAATTAAGAATAAGATGCATGTAACTTAACAATATTTGTGAGTCATTCATTCTCTTCTGTTAGTCTATGTACCTATATTTGTGCCTGTGCCTGCTGTATGAGTTGGTATACATTTGCTGTATAATTTGAAATCAAGAATTGTGATACACTCAATATTGCTGTTTTTACTAAGCACAAGTTTGTCAGTTTTAGATTTCTTTGTGTGTCCACATTAATTTATGATTTTTTTCTATATACCATGGCTTTGGAATTATGATAGGGATTAGATAACTTTAGATAAGTAATTTCACTGTGTTATTTCAAAGGACATGGCAACAATTGATTTTGTATTTTGACTTCATTCTATCACTTTATTTAAAGGGTTTATCATGTGTAAGCGTTTTATAGGGCACACATTATTGTTCTTATATCATAACATTATATGTCAAATTTGCTTCTTTCCTGTTTTAATTTTTTTATTTGCTTCTGTTTTTCATGTCCTATTACTCTGATTAGAAGTAAATATACAGTCAATATTCTTATACAAATGTTTTACTTTAATTTTTCTCCATCCATTATGTCACCTGTTAATTTATTGTATACAAGATTATTATATTACAATATGAAACTTGTGATCTGAGTTTCTTCATTGCTTTTATTATAAAGGATGTTGAAATTTGTCCCAGGTTTCTATTATCACATTTGAAATGTTTAGTTGGCTTGCTTTTATATTTGAATTATTATATTGAATATGTTTAGTTGTGTAAATTGAAAAACTTTGAATAACTATAAATGATTTAATCTGATCACTATATATATATCCTGTTCAATGTGCTATTAAATTCAATATTCAAGTGTTGTAATGATGAATCTTACCTGAATGTTGATCAGACAAAGAGTCTATAGTTTCTGGAGTCTATAGAAAGTGGAGTGACAAGCCATTGGGAGACAACATTTTATTTTGTTAGGAATGGAACCTGGAACCCACACCTAAACAGCTTCATGCTATTGAACATTGAGCCATGTCTCCAGGCTACTCTGAGAAAATCATTTGTTAAAACACTTAATAGTGAGTCTTTCCATTTTTTGGCTTTCACTTTGGAGGAAAGTCTCTATTACAGTTTCAGTCTCATCACTTCTTTTAGTTCTATTTATTTAGCTGATATCTGCGCACTTCTATTTGTTTACAATATGTTTCTTAAGATCTTTCTATTCTTGGGCTGGAGTAATGACTGAGGAGATAAGAACAGTAACTGTTGTTCCAGGGGATTCAGATTCAATATCCAGAACATAGATGGCAATTTACAACTATCTGTAACTCCAGTTCAAGGGAACTGGTAACCCTTTCTGGCCTCTGCAGGCTCAAGTTATATGTGTCCCATAGGCAGACCTGCAGACAAACGATGCATATAAGGTAAACTTGATTTTAAAATTGCTGTTTTACATGCTTTGAAAATTGTAATTTCTTGGAATGTAAGTATTTTTTTTTAAAAAAATCCCATAATGGTCACTTACATTTCATTGATGGTTGCAAATTTATTACATTTAATCTCATTCTTGGTTTCTAGTTTTCTATTTGTCAATTATGATTGAATTATATTGACTAACATTTTCGTTTGTTTGTTTGTTTGTTTTTTGAGACCGAGTTACTCTGTATAGCCCTGGCTGTCCTGAAACTCACTCTGTAGACCAGCCTGGCCTAGAACTCAGAAATCCACCAGCCTCTGCCTCCCAAATGCTGGGATTAAAGACATGCACCACCATTGCCTGGCTAACTTTATGGTTTTGATTCATTATATTATTTTTAATCTTCAGTCCTTAATTTCTATCTTAACTTTAGTGTTTCTTTTTCTTTTTATTTATTGTTCTTTTTTATTGGTTATTTTCTTTATTTACATTTCAAATGTTATCCCTCTTCCAGGTTTTCCCTCCACAAACCCCCTATCCAATCACCCTCCCCTTGCCTCTATGAGGGTGCTCCCCTATCCTCCCACCTACTTCTGCCTCAGCACCCTAGAATTCCATTCCCTGAGTCTAAGACCTTCAGGTATATAATCAAAATAATTATTTGTGATTTATTTAAAAAAGAGAGTCATAGCTTTAAACTTCACAGTGAGAACTGCTTTTAGTGGTTCTATATTTTTTTTCAATTTCCAACTTTCTAAGAAATGTGTAATTTCTTATTTTATCCCCTGGGTCTTTGTCTAGGCTACATGATTTTTCATGACTGATGTAACTTTTTTCTATGTTTTCATTGCATATTAAGATGTATTCTGTGGCTCAGATTCGGTTTGTGTGGCTTCAAGACAAATGCCTGTACTCACTGAATCATGTCACTGGTCTCTAAAAAGTTTGAAGTTACTGCTGTCACTTTTCCTTTTGTTAGTACATGGTCATGTTAGAAGTTTAAGACTTAATTTCTTCTTAGAAATATATGATTTGAATTGATTTTAATCTAGTATCTAGATTGAATGAAATTAAACCTCATAGCATTTCTAGACTTTCACACACCTTAAGCATCACTTACAAACTAAGAACATGGTAAATAATATTTAAATTATATTTCTCTATATTCAGATTTAAAGCAGTCTTTCTTATTGTTCCCATTCCCTTTCTGTATTTCTGTCTCATTTTGTACCTTTTTTGATTCCAAATAAATGTCTTTTGTTCTTCATTCTCCTCTTCCTTATTATATAACCTATGTCTTTCCAGTGGCTTTCTCATGATTTGTAGTACACCAGGCAAGTCAGTTCCAGATGTCCTTCAATAGGATCACAAAGGTCCACAGCACCAAAAGGCTCTCCCTGTTCCCTATCACATCAGCAAAACATTCAGCCACTTATTTTACTTTTCCAAAGGCTGTAGCAAACACGTACAGAAATCCTGTCTCAGTACATGAGCACAATGTACTATTGAAGAACATGTTCCAATATGAGAACTGTAAAATTAGATGCTTCATTTTAATTATCTAGGTTTAATATGAAAAGGAGAATGTTCTTAAATCATTGATTCGTGGTGTTTTTATTGTACCAAATGATATAATGTAATTTGCCTTATTTGTTTTGATTATGGCTTAGAGAAATGCCTTAAAATAAGTGGGAAGTTCCAATATGTAATTTTAAAGGATTTGTGTTTACATGAACAAGGAGAAATGAAACGAGGTTCCATATCATTTCACCTTCATTGATTTAAATTGTTTACTGTATTTACAATGGGATATTTTAGGTTTTCTTGATGTATGTGAATGAGACAGGTCATCATCTTTGTTCATGCCTCTTCTACAGACTTAGCCAATGTGGTGTGGAAGTGAACACTGGAGGCATACTTTCAACCACCACTTTTCTAAACCAAGATAATTTATAAATATAATTATAAATACTTATTTTATATCTGCCGGAAAGCATAGTTCTCACTTCTCATCAAAGCAACTTCTTTCTGTAGAATATGGAGATTATCACAAAAATCCACAACCCAATAAAGACACAGAGAAAACAACAGACCAAGGGAGTCCAGCACAAACTGATATATGCACAATCTAACTGCTACATCTATGACTAAAGGGAACATGTAAGAAAGTAGAGCAGGAAGATTGTAGAAGCCAGATGAATAGGATGCCTGTTGAAAGGTAGTGTCTTTTATTTATGACAGATATATTTCTCTAAACAAAATCTGCACAATGAAAACACTTGTTGATATTCTGGTGCAGATATAGGAACCTTCTAAAGTCTCGTCCCCTCATTGAAGACCTAAAGGCAATTAACAGCTGCTGAAAGAGGAAAAAGTCACGCTTTTATAGGGAAGTACACCTTAAGATATTATACAGTTCCAGTTATAAACACTAAACATGTATAAATATGAGTAACACTTCTTAGAATAAGTGGGAGTAGAGCGATAATATTGAAGAAAATATAGATTTGAGAAGAAGTTGAGAGTACATTGCAGGCTTTAGAGGAAAAAGAAAGAGGAGAAAAGAGGCAAATGAGATACATACAAAATATTCAAAATAAATCAATTGAAAAATTCATATAAACACAGAGTATAAACGGGAAACTCTCACTGTATTATCTGAGGTTATATGCTATCACTCACATTTATCTGATTTAAACCCTTTTCACGTGTTAACAGTAATTATATAACATATCTTCACAATTTAATGTAATAAATATTTGTAATAATATAAAATTTATTGATACACGGTAAGATAAAGGTAAACACAAATGTCATTGACACTTGAGCAAATGGGTATCTGTTAAAATTTCATTTAAAAATAAATTTGTTTCAAATAAATTTCATTTTTAAATTTTTAAGGTTTAAGATGTATCTTAGGTATATTTTAAATACATTTTAATAACTTTTAAATACAAAAGTCAAAATAATTTTTAAGTAAATTTTGTGTTGTAATAAATTTTATTTGTAAACAAATAAAAATACCTCTTTTAAATTCGTACACCATCGTATATTTTCTTAATATAAATTAAAGATACCATCCATTATCTTCGCTGATGTTGTAAAAGGAAATTGAAATTCCTTATATTGTACATGTAATGGTTATTCTTGATTGTCAAGTTGATGGAGTTTATAATGAAAAGGATCTACCAGAGCCTGACAAATACAGAGGCAGACCGTCGCAGCCAACCATTACACTGAGCACGGAGGCCCCAGTGTGGTTCCCAACAGAGGAGTTATAGAAGGGACTGAGGAAGCTGAAAAAGTTTGCAACACCATAGGAAGAACAATAATATCAACCAACCAGGCACCCCAGAGCTCCCAGGAACTAAACTACCAACCAAAGAGTACACATGGAGGAATCCATTGTTTCAGCTGCATATGCAGCAGAGGATGGCTTTGTTGGGCATCAATGGGAGGAGAGGCTTTTGGTCCTGTGAAGGCTCGATGCCCTAGTGTAAGGCAATTCAAAGAGAGGGAGGCAGAAGTGTGTGGGTGGGTGGGGATCACCTTCATAGAAGCAAGGGAGGGGGATGAGATAGGGGATATCAGGAAATGTAAATAATGAAAATATCCAATAAAAAATAAAAAAAAAGAATGCCTACTCTGTAGATTATGTGACTGACATGCTATGGTTGGGTAGCCTCCACTGAAAATAAAAAGTGAGCTCACTACCATAGTTCATCTCTGTCTTCTGCCTATGAAGGCAATGCAACCAACTGCCACATGCTCCTACTCTCCTCGCTCCCATAGTGCCGGGGCAGTGACTTCAACCTCTGAGCAATAATATACCTCTTTTTGGTATACTGCCTTTGTCAGGTGTTTTCAAGTAGCAACAAGAAATGTAACTAGAATAGATAGGATAGGGATAACAAACTTCATGGGTATTTGATAACATAGCAAAACATTTATTCTTCCTGAACTTTTGCATAGTAACATTACTTGTTACAAAATTGCTGTTATAATTCATATTTTTATTTTTTCTCTAGACATATCTGATATTCCCATGTTCTTGTTACATAGACTTTGAGAGAAGGCTGATATAATTCCTTCACTAGATAATTATCTTCATTAGATATTTATTTGTGAACTGTCTCTGTGATGTGTTTTAACGAAGAACTGTGATATACGAGGCTTTTCTAACAAACCTCACATGTTCTTCCTGTTTTTGAAAGAGTAGTATTTCCATTTCTATATCTCAATCTTAAAAAGCTTCCTGGAAATATTCAACTACAGTTCAATGTTTTTTATTCATGTTGCCTTTGTCACGTGACAGTATTTGGAGGTGATATAAAGAAATACCTATTCACTCTGTGGAGGAAACTACAGATATACGATATTAATGATACTACCAAACTCCAACTTATGAGTTTATTGGGGTTACTTACATTACTGTGGAATAAAGAGTTACAGTATTCTGGATGACTTAAAGGTAGCCAGTACTGCTGATAATGGATGTTATTTGGAACCCTAGAGCTCTCTGGCAGATTTATAGTTAGTTCAACAGGCTGAAGAATCTGCTAGTCTCACCAAACCAAATTGCTTACTATTAAGCTTGGGATGTTAGGTTTTAGGGACTTCCTGAGACTTCTGTGCTGTTTACATCCTGAAATTCTACGTGTTTGCTTTCAGATAGCCCTAGGCTTGATGAGTGTCAGTCCAGGTTGGAATACTTGAACATGGAAGAAATCATTAGGTAGGAGCCCTTCATATTAAGTCCTGAGCTTCTGCTCTACGTATTCAGTGAATATTCAAATTCTCTTGGCTTTCTTTTTTCCAGCGTGGCATTTGTCTTGTTTCTATAATTATCTAACTTATCTAAGAAAAGATGTTAATTATTTTTGTAAATCCAGATTGTCCTACTTTGATTTTATTGAGGATTATTTTAAAGCATTTTATATTTTCAACTAGAAATTACAGTATCTTTCCATTTTAAATCTGTAGATTCGAAATCTCTTCCACTCAAGAAATTACTGGAGGATTTTCTTTTAGATATCTACTGAAAATGAGGATCTTTGCTTTATGATTTGATAAGAATGCTTATAATTTGTCACTGTCTTGAAAGAAAATTTTGCCAAGTTTATGATCCTTATTTGACAAGCCTTTCAACTTCTGCATACTGAACCAGTTATCCACTTCCTTCAGGGTGCCACTGTTTATGATAAGCAGTCTTCTGTTTTCACTGGAGCACATTTGTTAATATGTACTGTTTATAATCTGATGCTTTTATGACTTGCACCTTTCTTTCACGTTTTGTATCTTTATTCTATGACGTGTCTGTGCACGTTTCTGTGTATTTACCATACTTAAATTCTTATGGTCCTGTTGAATATCTATGAATTAGCAATTTGCATCAAAGTTGAAAAGTATAAAACCACTATTTCCTTCCGTGTTATCACTGCTTTTCTTTGTAGTGATAGGGAAAGTGAAGCTTTTGTGTCTGGCTTTGAGTGAAATATTTAAACAAAGCCTGTGCTTTGTTTGGGTTAAAAAGTAGAAGCTGAGAAAATGTTTTGAGACTGAATCTTGAAGAAATGTCTCCCTGGAAAGTCTGCATTTGGTGCTATATGAGAGCTTGCAACTGCTCAAACCTTGGTCCTAAGATGATTCTGGCAAACTTGGAATTTTTACTTTTGATTATCGCAAGGCATGGTCAAAGGGGACTGAGATTTGTGGGGGTTGTCTGCTCTCTCGGACATCAAGGGCAAGATAACTTTGGTAGTTGGAGCATTTCCCAGCCTCAATTAATTTTGTGTAATGATTGAATAAAAGTAAATGGAGTGAGCTAGTCAGGATCAGTTTTTTTTCCAAGAAGGCTGAACCCCTCTGATCCTTCAGAGAGTGAAGGCTTGTCATGTTGGTGAGCTTCTCTCTCTACCGCAGCAGCAATGATCAACATCAAAAAATATTTCTTCCTTTTTGTTCCAGTATAATTTGTAGGTATTTTGATACACCTAACCATGTGTATATTATTCAAAGTTTTCAGGATCAGCTGTTATGGTGTGATGTGGTGTGTGTGTTTGTGTGTGTGTGTGTGTTTGTATGTGTGTGTGTGTGTGTGTGTGTGTGATTGTGTTCCAGGTATACATTACACAGTTGGTAATAGGGAAAAATACTAAAAACGAATATAGCGTTTCTGTTACATTTCTAAAAACAGCTCATAGGTCAAAATCTAAACACAATACATGAAAGAATTTTAGGCTATTTTTAACTATTGTAGTTTTCAATACAATGTCAACACTTCTCTCTTGTTTATATTTAGCTTATTTTTTTAATCTTTACTGATGTATTTCTAGATCACTGATATGGTCTTTGTCAATTCTTATGTAACATAGAGTGCTTTCAGCAAAGTTTTTTCTCTTAGCGAATTTTCATCTAATTCATTATTTTTCAAACAAAGAATTTTTATGATTCATTATTGTACATATTAGATTTTATCTTTGAGACAACATTGTTATACTATTTTCTACTTTGTTAATCATAGCTTATTTTAATTCTGTGAAAAAGTTTATAGTAGACTTATTTGAATTCTATATTTGTTGAAGTGAACATAAACTTTCATGGGTAACCTATTTTGCCTGCCGTTTGTGTTTGTGTGTGTGTGTGTGTGTGTGTGTGTGTGTGTGTGTGGTGTATGTGTGCTTGGGTGCATGTGAGAGAGTGTGCCACAAACTAATTAAGTTAAACCAAAATTCTTTGTGAATGAAAAGTTGAGGTGAAAAAGCTGAGATTTGTTCACAATTCAAATGTTTGAATCACCACCCTGCTAATTCCTGATGAATGTAGCAGGTTAAGTATCATACCAGTAAAGACATCAGTTTTCAAATTTTTTCTATTCTTTTCCTTTTTTTGCCAGAACTCCACTTGTTCTTTGTTTTTAATTTTAATTTCACTTGCTATTGCAAATAAAGTAATATTATGTGGACATGACAAGTTTGTAGTTTTATAATGCAATTTCAGAGTCTGAGTAAACTTCTTAAGAATTCCAGAACAGATATTTAAGACAATAATTGTTTCTTTCTCAATGACATATTTCCCTAATGTAGAATGATAAGAGCCATAAAGTTTCTGGTCTCCTTGTGTAAGTCAACTAACCCAGTGAGAAATTTTTCCTTTAAATAAATCCCCAATATTCTTGTGCTTCCAATAAAATAAATCTTCATGTTATAATTTGTTTCAAAAGAAACAAGCCTTAAAACATTTGGAATCTGTACAAGTCTCTAGCTATAGAGAATAAGAAATTCTAAAGAACTGTCTATGCAGTAAGTGAAGAATGGAGGAGGAGTATGGTTTTGGTCTGTATTCATGGCATCATGACATAGAATTCTTACCCTCCACATTTGGCTGTGAAAAGACGGGACTTGCTTTTACTTGCTGCCATTACACCTCATTACTCTTAACATTCTCATTGACCTCTCTTTACATATAACATCTTCAGGAGCTTTTTGTTTTGTTTTTCAATCATTGTCACCAGCAGTATTTGCTTCAATGGAAATGTAGCTCATGGATTGTTGGGAGCCGACTCTGAGCAGAAAGCGGCTATCATCTTTGCAGCCATCTTGAGCCATATACCCTGACAAGAGACTTGTTTTCAACAGCCTACAACAGCTGAGTACACTCTGATAATTATCTTGATCCTTTCAATCAAGGCCAGGCAGTGGTGGCACACACCTTTAATCCCAGCACTTGAGAGACTCAAGGCAAGACTCAAAGCGAGGTTAAAGGCGAAACTTGAGGAGAGATATAAAAGGAGAGACTTGAGAAGAGAACCGGGCAGACTCCGTCTCCAGAGCAGAGTCCCTGTCTTGTCTCCATTCTTCCCGTCTCTGTCCCAACTCTGTCTCTTGCTAGACCCTGACCCACGGACCGGAGCAGCAGAATGGGCCATTACAATGGATGTTCTCATGCATCTATTGATATATTGATATCAATAGATATCAATAGATATAATAGATATCTCATGATCTATTGATATAGTACATGAAATGATTCAATATGCAAAGGCTATATTGTGATTGCAACTATATGTTATTCTAGAAAAATTAAAGCTAATAAGATAGTCAAACTATTACTGCTGGGATTTGAGAAGAAGCAAAAATAAATGAGAGGCAAAATACTCAATAATTGTATATATATGAATCAATATTTAATAGTTATGAGTATTTTGTTCATGTGTACATCTGTGTACTGCATGAATATTTTGTGTCCTCAGAAGTCAAAAAGGGCATAGGATGCCCTGCAACAGGAATTATGTAGGGTTGCAAGCATCTATATGGATATTAGGAATAGAATTGGGTCCTTTGGGAGAATGAGTGCTCTTAATTGTTGACCCATCATTTTTGCCCTAACAAAGACTATTTCAGACTGTGAAATTACCATGATACTGTAAAGATAGGTAAATGTCATTTTGTATTTGTCCAAATCGTAAATAAACAGTATTTAAGAGTTGTAATGATGAAGTTCTGGGGATTCCTGATAAGGCTAAACTCCTTTTACAGCAAGTCCCAGCAATCTTCTGGTCTCTGCTTCTCCAGCACTGGAATTACAAGGATCAGTCATCACATGAAACTTTTCACTGAGGTGAGACTTCTGTCCCGATGCTTGCTTTGTAAGCACTATACCCACCACAAACAGAGCCTTTTCTCCAGCCCTAAAGCTATATATTTTAGGAGACAATATCATTCCACTGTATCCCTGAAGGCAAATACTGTTCATGTCACAACTATAACTGCAATATTTTATCTTCAGAACTTACTTGTTTAGTTACATAAGCAATTTTGTTCCTAACATTTTTGGATGTTTACCATTAAATTTCCGGTGAGGTATTATTAATATGGAAAGAAAGAAAGAAAGAAAGAAAGAAAGAAAGAAAGAAAGAAAGAA
>NW_021604619.1:5162840-5201161 GCF_004785775.1 Grammomys surdaster | reverse complement strand
GAAAGAAAGAAAGAAAGAAAGAAAGAAAGAAAGAAAGAAAGAAAGAAAGAAAGAAAGAAAGAAAAGAAAGAAAGAAAGAATAAACAAAAAACTTTAAGTAACACTGTCTTTTTTTTTTTTCGTTCAGGTCTAATAGAACAACCATGCCGTAAAAGCAGTATCCTCTCTTTAATTATTTTTTGACTTGTGAATCATTTGAAAACTCTCAGTGATGAATTAGTGATTTTCATGATACTGTTCTTTAAACAATTAATGTAGTTTTA
Organism: Grammomys surdaster; assembly: GCF_004785775.1. Lineage (NCBI taxonomy): Eukaryota > Metazoa > Chordata > Mammalia > Rodentia > Muridae > Grammomys > Grammomys surdaster. The sequence goes on along the minus strand of NW_021604619.1, from coordinate 5,200,898 downwards.
TAACTAATTACATGAGAATTCGATCATATGACATATTCTTTGTGGTTTTAAGTTATTCCGTGCATGGTGGTGTTTACAAGAGCACTGTGCATTTTATTCAGGCTCAGATACCTAAATATCAGACATTCTGTGTTCATGAGTCTGAAAGAACTCAGTCACACAACTTCTTTATGTATTTCACACTAATTGGTATTTACCTCCAATGCTGATTTCATATGTGAAGGCATGTTCTTAGGTCTTTTAATATTTACTAACATTTAAGGAAGTGATGTGTTGGAAATATTTGATAATGTTATATACTGTGATGTCTTACACATGCAAATAATTATATTTATATAATGATAAATATAATAAATATAAAATAGACAATAAAGTATCATGTAGATAATATTATATATAATATTATACTTATTATAATATATATATATATATATATATATATATATATATATATATGTATGTGTGTGTGTGTGTGTGTGTTTATATCCTTGATATGGTTTATATCTCTTCACTTATCTTAAAACTATCACTGAAATTTCCTTGAGATAATATGTACTTTGTCATAGATTTGTTCATTCATTCCTTGTTTGGCACATACATTTTATAGTTTATACTATCCTAGTAAGTAAGGAAATATTACTGGACCCCATACTTACAGATGGTTTCTCAGGTAGAATTTACATACTCAGAAAAGAAAGATGAATAAAGTCTGTAAGTAAAATATAATATAAACTGTTATCAAACATAAAGGTTTAAATGAAGGAAGAATAATGGAGTAGACAAGATGAGTTATGCTTTTATAAAATTTATAAAAATTAATCTCTGGCTTGCAGGATTGATATAAGCCTAGAGATTTAAGAGTTTACTCCCATAATCCCACATTATGATGAAAGGTAAGAACAGATACCACAATATTGTTCTCTCCGAGAGTGCCCTGACAAGTGTGCACACACTGATTCAGCACAACAGGGCTGAACACACAGATTGATATATATATATATATATATATATATATATATATATATATATATATATATATATGCATACAGAAATGATGAGTTTTGTCTGAAAAATTAATCTCATAGGAAATTTTGTGAATATCTGGAAATTCATAAAATGCTAAAATTAAAATATTTCTTTGACTTGACTTGTCATTAAGGAAAGATTCTTAGTAGTATTGTTTTAATTAAATACTATATCTGATAGAAACAATTTCTGTCTAAAGTTTGAATGCTCTTCAAAATTGATATCAAGATAGTTGTGGTAATGTTTGCTACCTAACTGAAATAGAATAAAATAATATCTTTTCTTTCTTCAGAGACTTGAAATTCTTGTCATACAGATCTTTCACTTGCTGGGTTAGATTCACACCAAGGTATTTTATAATATTTGTGACTATTGTGAAGGGTGTCATTTACCTAATTTCTTTCTCAGGTGGTTTATCCTTTAAGTAGAGGAAGACTACTGATTCTTTTGAGTTGATTTTATATCCAGCCACTTTGTTGAAGATGTTTATTAGGTTTAGAAATTCTCTGGTGGAAGTTTTAGGGTAACTTAAGTATACTATTGTATCATCTACAAATAGTGAAATTTTGACTTCTTCCTTTCCTATTTGTATCCCATTGGCTTCCTTTTGTTGTCTAATTGCTCTGGCTAGGACTTCAAGTACTATGTTGAATAGGTAGTGAGAGAGATGTAAAGATCTCCCATGCTCATGGATTATCAGGATTAAAACAGTAAAAATGGCCATCTTGCCAAAAAGCAATCTAAAGATTCAATGAAATCCCCATCAAAATTCCAACACAATTCTTCATAGAGATAGAAAGAGCAATTTGCAAATTCATTTGTTAAAAAAAAAACAAGATAGCAAGAACTGTTCTCAACAATAAAAGAACTTCTGGGGGAATCACCGTCCCTGACCTCAAGCTGTACTACAGAGCAATAGTGATAAAAGCTGCATGGTATTTGTATAGAGACAGGCAGGAAGATCAGTGGAATAGAATTGAAGACCCAGAAATTGAACTCACATACCTATAGTCACTTGGTCTTTGACAAAGGAGCTAAAACTATCCATTTGAAAAAAGACAGCATTTTCAACAAATGGTGATGGTTCAACTGGATGTCAGTATATGTAGAAGAAAGCAAATCGATCAATTCTTATCTTCTTGTACAAGGCTCAAGTCCAAGTATATTAAAGAACTTCACATAAAACCACATACACAACTGATAGAAGAGAAGGTGGAGAAGACCCTGGAATACCTAGGCACAGGGGAAAAGTTCCTGAGCAGAACACCAATGGCTTATGTTCTAAGAACAAGAATGGACAAATGGGATCTCATAAAATTGCAAAGCTTCTGTAAGGCAAAGTACACTGTCAACAGGACAAAATGGCAACCAACAGATTGGGAAAACATCTTTACCAATCCTACGTCTGATAGAGAGCTAATATCCAATATATACATAGAACTCAAGAAATTAAACTCCAGACAACCAAATAACCCTATTAAAAATGGGGTACAGAGCTAAACAAAGAATAATCAACTGAGGAAACTCGAATGGCCGAGAAGCACTTAAAGAAATGTTCAATATCCTTAGTCACCAGGGAAATGCAAATCACAACAACCCTGAGATTCCACCTCACACCAGTCAGAATGGCAAAGATCAAAATCTTAGGTAACAGAAGATGCTGCCAAGGATGTGGGGAAAGAGGAATACTCCTTCATTTTTGGTGAGATTGCAAGCTGGTGCAACCACTGTGGAAATCAGTCTGGCAATTCCTTAGAAAATTTGACATAATGTTACCTAAGTACCCAGCTATACCACTCCTGGGCATATACCCAGAAGATGCACTAACATATAACAAAGACATATGCTCCATATGCCTTATTTATAATAGCCAGAACCTGGAAAGAACCCATATGTCCTTCAACAGAGGAAAGGATACAGAATATGTGGTACACTTACACAATCGAATATTACTCATTAAAAACAATGAATTTGAGAAATTCTTAGGCAAATGGATGGAACTAGAAAATATCATCATGAGTGAGGTAACCCAATCAGAAAAGAACACACATAGTATGAATTCAGTGATAATTGGATATTAACGCAAAAGCTCGCAATATCTAAGATACAACTCACAGACCACATGAAGCTCATGAGGAAGGTAAACCAAAGTGTCGGTGCTTTGGTTCTTCTTAGAAGGACAAAATGCTCATGGGAGCAAATATGCAAATGAAGTGTGGGACAGAAACTGACAGATGAGTTGTCTGGAGACTGTTCCACCTGGTTATCCATCCCATGTGTTGCCAAAGGTAGACACTAATGTGGATGCTAGGAAGTGCATGCTGACAGGAGGCTGGTATAGCTGTCTCCTTACAGATCTTCCAGAACCTGAAGCATACAGAGGCTAATGCTCACAGCTAACCGTTGAACTGATCATGGTGCTCCCAATGGAGGATTGAGAGAGAAGACTGAAGGAGATGAAAGCTTTTGAGGCCCCATGGGGAGAACAACAATACCAACCAACCAGAGCTCCCAGGGTCTAAATCACCAGCCTGGGAGCACATAGGGAGGGAGCTATGGCTCCAGCTCTATGTGTATGGTAGGATGGCATTGTTGGTTATAGGTGGGAGAGGAGATCCTTGGTCCAGTGAAGGCTGGATGCCCCATTGTGGAGGAATTCATGGGTGGGGATGTAGGAGTGGGTGGGTTGGTGGGTGGGAGCACATCCTTATAGAAGTAGGAGGAGTGGGGATGGGATAGGGTGTTCCTGGGTGAGGGGGAAATGGGAAAAGGGAATCGCATCTGAAATATAAATAAAATAGCCAATAAAAATGAAAAAAATAATATCTTTTAATTATCTGTCTATGATTATAGCTCCAAGGATGAGACCACCCAAAAGCAGAAGAGAATCAGTTTGGATTTTCACTCATACCTTTAAGCATAGATACTAAATATTACTATTGTCATTCTCTACTGAAAACAATTCATATTTGTACAATCTAAGTGGTTCAAATTGCAGCCCAAGTATATAACTCTAAGACTTTATTCACATTGATTTTTAAATTCCTTCACTTGTTTCTGATATGTTTTGAAAATGGTCAGGACATCATTGATTATTTTTATTATATTAATAGTGCTCTTTAAAATAATAGCATTATTTTCAATGTTCCATATAATATGGTTTCCTTTAGTTAATAAATAACAATATAGTGTCCCTTTGTTTCCAAGGATGACAGAAGTTAAATCAGAGAACATAGAGAAGACAACAGATGATTTAAGGGCTAGCAAGATGGCTCAGTTTACTAAATTACCTTGTGTACAAACATGAAAACATGAATCGAATCCTTAGTACCTATAAAAGCTGGGCATAGAAGTACTCCTTCTTACCTCCAGAACTGGAGAGAGGGATTGAAAACTCCTTATAATTCAGTCTGAATAACTGACTCAGGACAGCCAGTTTAGCTGAACCAGTTATCTCCATGTTTGATGACAGACTATCTCAAAACATAAAGTAAGGAATGATAAACAGAAAGTACTGCTGTTAATGTATAACCATGGTACAGCTGGATGAACACATGGACAGCCATCACTGATACATAGATACACACCAAATATTGTACTTGAAACGTTTGCTATTGTTGTTGCTATATTTTTAAATAAAATAGCTGTCATCAAAAAGCCTTTCATCTTGTTCTCTGTAGAATTAACTTCTTGCTAAAATCATTCATGGAGATTCTTCTGATATATATTTATGCAACGTTTAACAATGCCATAGGACAAAGACAAATAAAGTGCTTGTTCAATGAAAGCATGTACTTCAAAATCCTCTGGGATGATTGGCTAACTCTAGTCTTGGAGACACTTTATTGACAATAAAATCTGAGATGTGCTGAATTCTGTCAATGCTCTGGAGAATAGGCAGTGTACTTTAAATTTTTTAGATATCTGTAGGTGCTCTCTGTTTTGTTTTGTTTTATGCTTTGCTGAGACTGACTTTCACATAGTCTAGGCTAGCCTCAGATACACCCTTCAACATAAATTTGTCCAATACATCAACAGTCTTATGACTATACAAAACAAATTTAAGATCTGAAATTTGAGCTCAATAATATATTAATAATAATAAAATTACATAGTATAATATAATAAATAATGCATTAGCCATATAAGATGCTTAAAATATTATTAGTTCTTGCTGTTGAAACTTAGATTTCCTTCTCTGGTTACAGTTATAAGTGACCAATTCTGCTTATTGAGGAAGTCATTATAAACTGAGCATTACTGAACATACCTATTTTTTCAAATATTTCTATCATGATCACCTGGCATGAAATTGCAACTGTCATCTGGGTCTCTCCACTTGGATAGACCAAAAATACTGCATAATTAGTATCAAAACATACTGGGGTGATTCTCATTAGCAGGACCTTCATTAGTACCTACATCGACAGGTACTCTAGGAAAGTAAGCAGGATTTAAAGCCTCCTATTTTCTGATCTTGTAGCTATTATCAGTAAATTAATCATATAATAACCACTGCTCTACATAATACCAGTCCCTTGTTTATATATTTTTCAGTTTTCAAAATTAAAGCAAGGTAGAAAGGTACAACATCTTTGATCTTTGGGGGAACTTTTTATCTGACCAATTTCAATTCTTACAATTTTTTTTAATCCCACACATTTACCTGTAATATTGTTATCAATATAGTAACACTTGAAATCTTTTTCAATAATGTAACACCCAATATTCAAATAATTATTCATCTCTCCCATTATAATATATTTCCCAGGGTATTGAATGTTACCTGGCATAAAGCTTAATATTCACTGTTTGATTCATAAATTTGCAGAATGTATCAGTGATGAAAATAAGACATGTGTTTTTAGTCTGCCATTGAGCCTGTTATACCTACCTGTACTGTAGGAGATGTGCTGAGGAAAAACAATATCCTGTTTGAGTAAGCATTCATCCATAAGGTAGATTCCAGGGATTGAATTGAGACTTAGCTGTAGGTTTATTTACTCATTGAGTCATCTAGCTGGATCTACATAACCACACATTAAAGCACTGGTGAACTTCAAATAAAAACAAGAATGAAAAGAACATAAAGCAAAAAATAAAGCACTGAAAAGAAAAGCTTCAAATATGGACTAGTAATATTTGACAGATAAACAATAGGTTAGTAAACAATTTCTCAGCTACCAAACTGAAAATTTATGTTTGATGCCAAATTCTTTTTTTAAATTTGAGGAAAGTCACTTGCATAATACTTATTAGTAATTAATTATCAGTCTTCTCATTTTCACACAGGGCAAATACTGAACATATTTGCTGTCTTGTGTGTCCCACTGTGTTAAGGACCAATGAATCATAGCCTCTGAAAACTGGCAAAGTCTTCACATATGAGTTTGGCTCAAATTTGGCAAAGTTTCACGTTGGTGTAATTACTATCTAATGATTAACCAGTGTGTACAAAAATCAGCAGCTTGGTCTTCCTCCATCTCAATGTTTATAGCCTGTGACTACTTGCCAATAGAAGCCTTCTACAGAGAATGGATAATTCCTATGCACTGTGCTATACCCAATAAAACACATTGGGGGTCTACATTACTTTTGGTAGCTTCTGCCACTCCCAGATATTTTTCTACTTGTATTTTCTAATTCATCACAGTAGAAAAATGTCTGGGAAAGTGTAGGGTTCTGCCAAATAAAACTAATCATCTTAATCAAAACAGACAAGTCATCATATTGAAACAACTTTTCCATAGCAACCATCTCAGTTTTTAGCAACAATGTAAATACATAAAAGCCATCCTATTAAAAGCCACAACTGGAGATTAAAAAAAATAGTCAACATTGTAATAAGGTGAGTACTATATAAAACACTATGAGCAACAAAGCTATACATAATGCATTAAAAATGAAATGTGGAAATGGTTCTGTTCTGTACTCCAGTTTTGGAAATGAGATTGCAGGAGCCAACAATTTAAAAAGAAATTGCTAACAGGAAATACTCAGTAACTGTTATTTTAAAAATGAGAGTCAATCAGTACAGTGATTATGTACAAGTTTGGAGTTATTTACAGTAACAGAATTTAAATGTCCAGTTTTATTATTATTATTCATTTGATTATAATCTTAAATGTTTGATATTATAGCATATTTTATAAAATAATAGAAATTCAACAAATCAAATGATATAAAATTTATCAAAGATTATTTTCAGCTCGAGCTTACTGTTCATCAATCCTAAAGCAGGTACAGGTTTTATTTATCCTTCTCATTTTTATTATATATACACATATATAATAAAATATATATATAATATATATATTATATATATTATATATATGAGTGTGTGTTTGTGTGTGTGTGTGTGTGTGTGTGTGTGTGTGTTTGCTTACAAGTATATCTAAGTGCTGTGTACATGCAATCCCCACAGAGGCTGGAGAAGAAGGTCAAATTCCTGAGGACTAGAGTTAATGATATTTGTTAGTCAATATGTGGGTCTGGAAACCCAACCATGGTCCTCTGGAAGATAACCTAGGGCTCTTAATGTTGAGCCATCTCTCTAGCTTCCCTAGAAGATATACTTCTTGATATTGGTTCTGACACTATGACTACACAATTTTTGATTTCTTTTTTCTGATGTACATGGTTTTATTTAATATTATCTCATTATAGGGTGTAACTGCCCACTTTCTATTTAATTGATAGGATTACATTTTCATAACAGTTATTCATTTACAATGAATAGTTATCTTTTTAATTCTGAAGATATTTTAATACATGTATGGTTCATATTTGCCACAATGTATTTCTATTAAAATACTTTCCATTTAAGCACACAAACACACAAGTAAAATATTGATAAACATGTTATGCTTTGATTCTCTTGTTTATATAATGTAGACTTAAAAGTTAATTATTTCAATAATATAAATTATATATATACTTATTTAATTTATTCCCAAATAATATTACCAAATATATAATAAATAATCACATCAAAAATATGTAAAGATAGTGGTCTCTGTTTTCTGAATAGCATTAAATATTAATAAATTAACACAAAAAAATTTGAGCATAGACTGGAAGATGCTTGTGCATAAAGCACTTATCATCAAAGTATGAATAACCTGAATTCAGATTTTTCTAACACATAAAATACAAAGCACAGTAACACACAAAGTTCCATGTCAGCCCCTTCTAAAACAAAGAACAGGTAAGAACTACAATCTTCAGGTGATTCCCAAACAAATGTACACACACACACACACACACACACACACACACACTATTTTCCTTTGACCAGACAAAGCAGGACAGCAAAGTGAGACTATAACTAATAAATAAGTAAATTAATTAATTAGTTAATTAATTAAAACAAAAATGTGTGGTTTACTAAAGAAAATTAGTTTATATAAAAATGTTGGAGTGCGTAAGCTAAGTGTCTTGATTCACTTTGGAAGAAGACTATAATTGAAATCGTTGTTACCACAATATAATCTTCCACTGTGTTCACTGAGATAATCATTCTCTAAAGAATGGTATCACAGTCCAAAAGATCAAGTGGATATATCTGTTACACGTATACTGAACTTGCAATATAAAAAACACTTAACAATGTGGAACATATTCTACTTTTATCTGTACATACTCCATATTTCAGAAAGATGAGATTCCTGGGTCATCTGTTGTGGAAATTAAAATAGATTATAAGCATTACAGGGTCAACATAACTCAGTAGACAAGGTGACAGTCATAAGTGATTGCTTAAATCAATGCATGTCTGTGAGGGCTTTTCTTGAATAGGTTACTTGAGGTGTGAAGACAAACCTTGTAGTTGGGAAGCACCATTCTTGGGCTTGAGTCTTTGATGACACAAATGGAAAAATGAGCTAAATGGCAACATTCAGTGTACTGTTGGACACAATGGAAGCAGCTCTTTCAAGCTCCTGCCATCTTGACATCTCAACATATAAGGACTAAACCTGAAAACTGTGAGCAAAAAATCTTTCCTTTCTTTTTTTGTTTTATTGGATATTTTCTTTATTTACATTTCAAATGTTATTCTCTTTCCAGGTCTGCCCTCCAGAGAACTCCTATTCTATCCCCATGCACCCTGCCTCTGTGAGGGTGCTTTCCCACCCACCCACTCTCGCATTCCCACTCTGGTATTCCTCTACACTAAGCATCGAACCTCCACTGGACCAAGGCATACAGTAGCAGTTTAACAGCACAGCTAAAAGCTCTAGAACAAAAAGAAGGCAATACACCCAAGAATAGATGGCAGGAAACAATCAAACTCAGGGCTGAAATCAACCAAGTAGAAAAAAAAAAAGAACTATGCAAAGAATCAACAAGACCAGGAGCTGGTTCTTTGAGAAAATCAACAAGATACAAAAATCCTAAGCCAGACTAACCAGAGGGCACAGAGACAGTATCCAGATTAACAAAATCAGAAATGAAAAGGGAAATATAACAACAGAAACTGAGGAAATTAAAAAAAATCAGCAGATCCTACTGCAAAAACTGGAAAATCTGGATGAAATGGACAATTTTCTAGACATATACCAAATACCAAAGTTAAATCAGGATCAGATAAACCATCTAAACAGTTCAATAACCCCTAAAGAAATAGAAGCAGTCATTAAAATTCTCCCAACCAAAAAAAGCCCAGGACCAGATGGGTTTAGTGGTGAATGCTATCAGCCCTTCAATGAAGACATACAATACTCTTAAAATGAGTCCACAAAATAGAAGCAGAAGGAACACTACCCAATTGGTTCTATGAAGCAACAGTTACACTGATGCCAAAACCACACGAAGACCCAACCAAGAAAGAGAACTGCAGATCAGTTTCCCTTGTGAATATCAATGCAAAAATACTCAATAAAATTCTCGCGAACCAAATCCAAGAACAAATCAAAATGATCATTCACCACGATCAAGTAGGCTTCATCCCAGGGATGCAAGGATGGTTCAATATATGGAAATCCATCAATGTAGTCCACTACATAAACAAACTCAAAGAAGAAAAACACATGATCATTTCATTAGATGCTGAGAAAGCATTTGAAAAATTTTAACATTACTTCATTGTAAAAAGTCTTGGAAAGATCAAGAATTCAAGGCCCACACCTAAACATAGATAAAAATAATATACAGCAAACCAGTAGCCCACATCAAATGGAGAGAAACTTGAAGCAATCCCACTAAATTCTGGGACTAGACAAGGCTGCCCACTCTCCCTTTCTATTCAGTACAGTACTTGAAATCCTAGCCAGAGCAATTAGACAACAAAAGGAGCCCAAAGGGATCCAAATTGGAGAGGAAGAAGTAAAAATATCACTATTTGCAGATGATATGATAGTATACTTAAGTGATCCCGAAAAATCCACTAGAGAAATCCTTTCTTTCTTATGTTGCTTTTGTCAGTATTCTGTCACAGCAGCAGGAAAAGTAACTTTGATGTCAGGGTTTATTTTATTTGTTGTCTAGAAAGCAATGTCATCTGTATTTTTTTTAAATTAAGATTACATTTGTATATTTGTTTAATACGATTGCATGTGCATTGAGGGACTAGGTATGATCTTAGTAGGTACTGAAGCTATGGATCAGTGGCTAAGAGTTCATGTTGTACTATCAGAGGACCTAAGTTCTCTTCAGATCACCTATGTCAAAACTCACAATCGCTCACTGTGGCTCACAACCATCTGTAATCACACTCCAAGAGAACTAACCTACCTTCTGGCCTCCATTGGCACCCGCACACATGTGGCTGGACAGATGTGGACATAAATATGGTTAATAAAATTAATATTTTAAAATTAAAGAGGAATGAAGCAACAATTATATGTTGCTGATACATAATTAATTTAATTATTAATCTCTTATAATTTACTCAACCATTAAAAAATGACATAAATATAAAGTTAGAATATCATTTGTAAACGTCTGTTCACTTTATTTATTTGGGTGTGATAAATATGTGATATTATAGAAATAATTAAAGATGATATAATTTTGAATAAACACATTATAAGAGTAATATTTTAATTTTAAAATTGTTAACATTTTTTTCCTGTAAGTATATTTTTATTTAAGACTTCACCTACATTTTTATTTATTATATATTACAATGACAACATTTAGTACTACCATTTTGGGGTTTATTTGTTTGTTTTCTTTGGAGTCAGGACTAGCCCTATTTAGCCCTGCCTAGCCTGCAAATCACTATGACATTTGGGCTGGCTTTGTACACAGAGATCTGCCAGCCTCTGCCTCCTGAATGCTGATATTAAAAACATGTTCTATTTATATATTATATTCAACTCTATTGGAATACAACTCATATTTGAAGATGGTGTGGTCTTCTTGTGAGGGAGATAATAAGTTAACTTAGCAACTAGTAATTCAGGTTACCTGGAGATACACACAGACACACACACAGACACACACACACACGCACACACACACACACCTTCCTAAAACATCATTTAAAGCCTAGGAATTCCCTCTTACTTGGAGGTGCATGAACTTCTCTCTCTAAGCAAGACTATGGTCACCCAAACTCACAGCAACCTAACAGTTCAAATGACTCCCCTTTATGTGGTCAAAAATATCCTGTGACTAGAGAAAATAACCTAGGGTGGTTCTCCTGCATGCTAAGTAAGTCATACTGTGTCCTCTGATTAAACTGGTAGGAAAAATCCTCTATTTTCCATCTTATACCTATTCATGAGTAAGCATGTCTATAAATTAAAATAAGATGTACCCTGGGATAGGACATGTGCAGGATTGGCAAAGGCTTACATTACCAGAGTTGCTACAATATCTCTAGCAACCAGTTCCTCCTCCTTTTCCTTAAGAAGTTACTGAGCAATCATGAATTAATATCACTCAAAGCCAGCAGATCCCTTACAGCATCTCTCTTCTGTGCTTTCCTTCTGAATAAAATGCCTTGTTGCTTGGCTGTCTGTGCTTGCTTCTTTCATTATTTCAACCTGAAGACACCTGGGCTCAACAGTGACCACATCTCTTGAGAAGAATATATTGAACAATATAAAATTGTATATTTCTTAATTTGTATTACCATGTCTCCCTGAAAAGAATCAAATTCTATTACCTTAAAACATAGAGGTCACTTGATTTTAGAAAAATCTCTCTAACATTGAACAGAAATTATATTTATATGAATGGTATATTTTGAACAGTATGCTTGGGATCTTTTTCTACCATTTAATCAATTATGCTTAAATCAGTTAAGCATTACTTCTCACTGATATTCCAATCATTCTCTTTTCAATTCTGGTTATTTATCCCATTTATACTGTTAATTGAATTCATTGCTACAGCTTTTGAAAATTATGAACTGGATATTTTCCTAATTTCAATTGAATTACATAGTAATGCATTGTTTGTTTTCAAATCACGAATCAACTGTACCGATTGGAAGAAATAATTAGGTAATTATTGTTATAATTTCAGTATATTTCTTCATTCTTCTGATAGGACTGATACTTTGTATTTTCTTCAAAATTGAGAAAGTAGCAAGTCACGGCTTATCACTGAAAGATAATCACACACATACTGTAGTAGTTTGGTTTGATTAACTGGGGTATTCTACATACTGTGTATCATTCCCCAGTTACTTTTACTTTTGCCAGTTTTATAAATGGATTCTAAAAATATGTCTAATTGTTTTTTCCTGGCATGTAATATAATGCTTGTGTTGTGTAATGTATTATTTTCTTGTTTCCCAGAATTAGTTCTTAGGATATACAGCTGAGGTCAAAGATACAAAAATGACTTAATATTCAGAAAATACTCTATTCTTACAGGGCAACACTATTCAGGGTTTAAATATATCCAAAATATCTATTTTCCAAAAGCATAAGTATCCTTCAAGAACTTACTTAAATGAAGAGCAAAATAATAGTCCTGTTTTTTGTATGCCTGTTTCTGTGATTTATAATTTCACTGTTTTTACATTTGCTAATTCTTTGTGCCTGGTGAGTATATGTTTTGTTGATGTTGTTTTATTAACTTATTTCATTTAATTTTCTTATTAAATTTTCTTAACTTATTTCATTTAAGTTAAGCATAACTTGGAATTAAAATTAAGAATGGTTGCAGAAGCTTCATTTCTGTATGAAATTTTGTTTTGTTTGCTATTTCACTTGAATATACTTTGATTTCATGAATTAAACATCTATGTAAATATATTTCCTAAATGTTTTGACCATTTTAAACTTAAATTTTATTTAATAACTCTTCCTTTTAAAGGTGTGTGTGTGTGTGTGTCTTTTTGTGTGTACGTGCAGGTGACTATGTAACTGTATGCAGATTCTGTAGTGGCCAGAAGTCAGCTCATGTTTGATCTGGCAACTTTGGTTAGTCTTCTATGGCTTCTATAAGATAAAGAGGAAGGATACAGAAATGGCCATTGACAAAACTGTGTAAATGCACCAAGATCAACCAGCAAAGAAACAGACCTTAGAAAATAGTCTTCCTGATAGCCAATTCTCTGACTTATAGTATTCAGAATTCTTAAAACAAACAACCCAACAAAACCAGACACCTTAGTTTTACTTAATCCACTTATTATGGACATTTTATTTTGACAACTATAGGAAACTAAAATTATATAAAATCTAGATTTTTGTTGTTGGTTTTATTTGTGTTTCTTTGAAGGTACTGTTCTGTAGTAGAATAAATGTAAGGATTATTTATTTAAGATTGATTATATAAAACTATGTAAGATACCCTAACAAACTTACAAGAACTGTTCATTTGTCCTTTCAGTACCATGAGCTCTTCTGATACTCAGCAAAGCTAAGGCACAGTAGAGTCACATCAGATGCCTCTGTGAGTGGCTGGAATTCAACTTGGTCAATCACAGTGCAGGAAACAGACACTCTAAAGGGAAGTACAATGCTTTCACCATGCTTCCTTACCGAAGAGGAGTCAAAGAATCCTTCTGTAGGTTTTCTGCTGTTTGTTACTTGTTCTATTTTTCCCTTTACATCATTGGAAACAGAAGTAATGAATTGCTCTCTTAAACAGCTCATCTTTACTAAGATCAATTTGTCCAATTATGTTTAAGTAAACATTTTTGCAATGGCCTCTCATTATTGCTAACACAATGGTATTTCATTTTTCAATTTTGAAGATGATATATGAAAAGCAACAAACAAAAATGAAAAGCCTATAAAACCACAAGTACGAGTTCCTAGCTTCCCAAATTGAGTTTTTTATAACAGCTCTTTCAAGATATATTTCTTGAAGAGAATCATCACATTAGTTTGTTGAAAGGGTTCTGATAAGTGACTTTCTTAGGGAAAAAAAGGAAACCACAGTATGGAGAAATAAAAGTTATGTCTAGAAAAATATACCTGCAACTCAGGAAAGATTCCTTTACCAGAATCTAAAGATATCTTCTTCTTTGTAGAATATAGGGCAAAAATCATCTCTTTTCATCTTTTGTGAATCGAATGCAGTGATTAGTATGTTATAATTTTTTCATATTTGCAGAACACAACTGAAAATGTTATCATATTGTCTTTTCTTGACATATACCGACTATATATATGTTCAACGAAATGAATATTAACTCAGATATATATACTGTACATGAAAATTTGACCTTAAAATAATTAAGAACATTCAGTAACTGTTTCTAAGCTTTTATCAATAACATAAGTTCAAGTCATCTTTTGACAGTTTTTTTAAAAAAACATGTTTTGATAAAATAAGCATATATGAATCATAAAACTCCAGTGTGTTATCAAACTGATTCACAAAATTATGAAAAGTTAGTTCCTACAATTCTGTCAGGCAAAATAAAGAAGTTTTAGAATGGAAATGGATCAGAAACTCTTCACTTTGCAATGCAAGTTTCAGTTTGTACATTTCTAGGAGACTAGGGAATGGGCTTATTTGATGAGACATATTACAAGAGATGCAAAGGCCAACACGAACATTGTGTAATTTGTATATTGAGATTCAGCTGATTTAACATTCATGTGATTTCCAGAATTTCACCTGAAGTCCACAAAATTGAATAGAAGACATGCTAATAATTTAAAATAGATAAAGAAATGTTCATATTTCGATTTTAACATTTTTCTTAGTAAGAGCATATATATATACATATATATATGTATATATGTATATATATATACACACACATATATATATGTATATGTACTGTATATATCTAGTCTATAGAGTTAAATAATGAAGAATAAAAATAACTACTAATTCTTGTCTCTTTCAGCAATGACATTCAGATTTTGGGAGGGGTTTTTTCTTGAATATCCCATCGACATCATCTAAGTCCTTCTGTTTCTTGAAGTTACACAGTGGATAAAATCTGTAACACACTTCATCATGCACACAGAACACATATACATTTTGAAAACTAAAATTTGTCTTAAAGGCCTCCAGTGTCGAGCATATTATTTCCTATGCTTGTTTCCCTCTCTTAACTTCAATCTCACCATCGACTTCACCCACTTAAGTTTTTAAACGTGACCATGTACCACAAGTACTGAATCTTCGTTGTGATCTGTTATCTATCTACCGTCACTCTATTTCCTTGTGGTACTCACTCCTCTCCATCCCAGTATAAACTAATACTTGATAGATCTGCTGGACTTATCTTTCTATATAGCATAAGATATTAGAATACTTTAGGAATATTTACCTTCAAGATAGGTATGTTTGGGAGAGAGGTCATAAGGTACATGCTTGACTCATGTAGTGCCTGAGCAGAGCACAGGTCACAAATGACATCTGGTAAAATTCGATTACATTGTGTTTGATCAGTAAACATTCACAAAGTGACTTGCTGTGCTAAATGGAAGGGTGAGGTGTTGTGCTAGATGGAAGAGTGACAGGGGAACAAAGAATATATTGTAAAAATCTCAACAAGCTGCAAACAGCAATAATAAAAATTGGAATTTTACTATATATATAATAAATAAATGGAATTTTAATGTATATATAATATACATGGCTATAAATATACATGTATATGCTTATACGTATAAATGTTGTGCTTATATGCATTCCCAAAGTTGTATGTCTATCTACTTTAGAAAGTCAAATTGAAAAACGAAATTCATGCATTTACAATGAAGAAACAAAAATGTGAGAAATCATGGTTTATGTATGATTGAACATTTTTATTCAGAAGGAGTGTGCTCCTCTTTTTATACTTCACATGGCAAAGTCATGACTCTGGCATGAGGTAGCATTTAATGTTATATTTACTCATTGCTGTAGACCAGCATAAATTATTCCTCAGAGAAGAATCTTTATCATTGTGAGAAGTAGCCAACACAATCCTGTGAACCTCCATGTAGTGTATAGTGCTTTCTTTTCTGCTTAATTTGCTACATATTTACTTATTTTACTGAAGTTAAATGAATAACCCATAGTGTTTTTCAGTCTTTAATCTATATGATTAATATGAAATATCAACTTAACTAGCCTCGTGTCCATTCTCCCATTCCAAAATACTGAACCTTGGAGCTTTCAGACTGTTAATGGAAACTGGGGTTTTGATGTTCTCAGACTCTTCAGAAATACCTGTAGATAAACCCTTAAAAATGATATGTGACATTTTTAAAATAGAGTACTGTTCTTTTATGTGTGTTGTTTATCTTTAGGAAATACAATAATTAATATTTGAAAAGTAACAGCATTCATGATTTGTAGCTCAAAAACACCTTTTAAAAACTATTCTACTGAATGTAATACATCTAGTTTGATTTGTAAACCCACATTTTAAAAAAATTATTTCTTCATCTCATAACTTTTAAAAAGATATTGTACGGGGAGATGGTTTTTGTTATGGCCAATGCTGCCAATTTAATGATATCATTGTTTACTTAGCTTTGAAAATTACTTATTCCTTAGAATAAATATTAAAATACAAAATGCTGATGTCACTATATAGGAAAAAATAGACAAAGATCTGGGAAGCATTCCAAATTAATTCAAGGTGACTTTTGTACCAAGATGAGGCTTTTTATCTGAAGCCATAAGTTTTGAGAAAAGCAAGAAAAGTACATCCGTAGATAATTCAGATTTTGTTATGTGATGAAATGTGTAGGTGTATAGTTGAACATCCTCCTATATTTTTATCAATGAAAAACAAATGATGTTCCCTAGATGGTCAGAGATTCAAAGGTTTTTCTGGATACTTTGCAAAGCCACACAGTGCATGCCCTCTAACCTTTGCATATGGTCACACCACACAGTCCGTGCAGAACACTAAAAATTCAAAGGTTAGATTTTTATTCAGAACAAAAGGGCTTAATTGACAAAGGTTAAAAATGAAATTATGGGGAAAATCAATTAGTCTTATATTAATCCACTACATATGAAATACTAGTTGAATGCAGTAGCTGATAACGTTGCCAGATATGTTTATCCATGAAGAAGTGGCTTAAAGAGGAACTGACCCAAATTGGAAAATAGGAAACTGAGATTAATTTTGCATCATTGAATACATCTGCTTGTTAGATGCAGTTGTTCTGAAAGTAGAGTGTCACTTGGAATCTGGTGACCATTCAGCTTTCTTTCCTTATTCATTTTATCCTCTTATTGTTTTTGTTGCAGCATCTTCTGGGTAGTAGCTTTTAAAGCTTATAAATCCAGTAGAATTATATCCCTTTCTTCACTTCAAAACCCTCCAAGCTACCATCCCTCCACTTCACACAGGCACTAGTAGATACATGCCTATAGATAGCATGTGCACTCAAGAATATGTACAAATGCACACTGCTGAAGCAGTTTTAGATGCTTGTGCATGTATCAAAGGTCAGGGCTGACCATTCTCCATTGAACAACAGATTAGGAGGCTTGTCCCTGGGTGAGGGCAATCGCTTTCTCTCAGCAGTCGGGAGTTGTCTGCAGTTTTTGTGACATTTCTCCCCTTCCATTTTTACATACTAATCAATATTGTATTTCATCTTTAATACAAATATTTCCCTCATCTTGTAAATCAAATATAAATATTATCAATCCATTTAGTCAATTTTCTGTGTTAAGCACTTTCAGGTATCTGAGTAATTCTGGAGCTTTCAGTGGCTTTATTAACATTACAAGTTTATTCTGCCAATATCATTTATCCCACATGACCATGAAGGCATTAAACATTGTTGCCTTTCAGTGAAATTGAAGTGCTATATGAATTTTTTATATTTTCAAGGAAGCTTTTACTTAAGAATATAAGTAGACCTCAATGATTCTTGATTTTCACCTAGGATTAGGAATGTCACCCAGTTTTGGAACCAAACGTTATACTTTTGCCCCGGTAACTAAAAGCCAGTAAAATCAATTCATGCCTTGAAGCTTTGTTAAAAAGAAGTGCGTTCTTATTAAAATGATGCAGAAAAAAATGTTTCGCAGTCTTGCCATGAACTCAGGTACCTCTGGATGCATATGCTGCTGGCAAATGTGCCTCGGGATGTTGCTGAACAGACTACTGAATTACATTTGCATCTGGCAGGCCTCACCAGAGGGTACAGTCCATGCAATTTAGTTGTCCCTTCATAATTACCAGCAAGACATTCGATTGATTTCGACAACTGCAACAATGTTATTTTCAGGTTTGTCTTCTTTTCTGTTCCATACTGCTGTTTGTTATGAACAGAGAGATCCTACATGGCATAGCCTAAGTGGACCGGAATTTTTGACATATGGATTCAAGGGATAATAGGTAGGGAATCTGGAACTTCGTGTGTTGTTCTAAGAAAATTGTTCTGAGGCAAGAAAGATGGCTCAGTGAGTAAGGGTGCATACTTCTTGTCTAGAGTTGAGGTAGAAGTTAATATCACTTGTTGCATTTGCAGATGACCTATCCTCAGTTCTAAGCAATTTCATAGTGACTCACAACCATCAGTAACTCCAGTTCCAGGAGATTCCTTGTCTTCTTCAGGCATTCCTGGGCATGCATACATATATGCAGACATACAAACACAAACACACACAAACACCTGTGCACACACACAAGATTATAAGTCAAAATAAAAAAGAACACTTCACTGTGAATAAAAAGAATAATTTAATTGCTGTTAGGCAGAATTGTATTATTATCTATTTTCTATCTCCTCTCACCTTTTATTAACTTAGTGTGTCATCAAAATTGAAATATATTTCCTGATAGATTATGCCGATTATATTAAATTCTAAAATGAAAATTATTTGATATGCTGCAAATCAGAATGTCAGTAATGAAGAACCAATAGTCCTCTGATTGTGGTTTTAGGAAAATTCTCTTACACAAAATATCGAAATTAAATGTCTGACATGCTGACTCAGTGGCTACACCAATTAGAAATATTAGTGATGGATGAATTTTAAAATAACCTTAATAATCATCAAGATAACCAGAATGTAAAATCCTGCCCTGGGTTGTAAAGACGAGACTGTATATTGAGGTATGACTGAGTGTTGTTTGATAAACACATGAAGTGACATGTTCCTACTCAATGTCATGACATTAATAGATGACTATGGATCCTGTGAGCAGGAAGGAAATGATATTGGCAGTTTAAAGGCAATATGTAGAATCTTTGGCCAGGATGTTTATCTATGGAAGAAGGGTTATAAATGCCTGAAAATGTTTCTAATTTCAACATGTTTCTAGCCTTAGGATCATGTTGATAAAAATTAAATAAGAGGGAAATGCCTTCAAGATGAGTAATAGTTTTTAGGAAACACTGACAAGACTATAATGACACTCCACTTACTGTAAAGAAGTTATGAACAAATATACAATAAGCAATATTTGAACTTTGTCATAATAGTAAGCTATGTTAAACCTTAAGAACCAATATTTAGTAGTAATTGGAAATTATCTTGAAATCATATCACAGGAAACATTTATTACATTTTGTTTAAAACTTGAAAATACAATTTCTAAAATGTGAAGATGTTGCAAACACTTCTAAATATCTTCCATATAATTTAATACCTTCAGCCTACAAGTTTATTTATTATTATTCCAAGAGAATAGCAACTCTCATTAATAGACATTAATTGTAGAGTTCTAGAAAGAATAAGGCTTACAATTTTTATCTGTCTTATCTAATTCACTTTGTAGAAGACATTTCAGCAAGAGTGAAACTGCTCAGTATGTAAAGAGCTTGTTACACAAGCATAGGCAAGAGAAGGCACACCACCAGAACCCATGCAGAGCCAGCACTGTAGCATCTGTAACCTCAGTACTTCACAGCTGAGACAGTAAGAAAGGAAGCAGAAATAAGACAATTACTGGAAGCTTACTGGCCAGTTCAGAACAAATCATCATGACTTAAACAGGGTAGAAGTGAAGGACTAATCAACAGCATTATCCATAAACTTCATGTTTGAACTATGAAAAATATATGCCTGCTCATACACACACACATACACACACACACACACACACACACACACACACAAACACAGGCACACATGCATGTATGCATGCGGACACAAATTTTCATAGAAACATAGGGGGAAAGAAAGAGAGAGATTAGTAAACACACAAGCACATACACAGACAAGCACTGTTGTCACCTGCATGCATACTACACATACACAGAGATATAAACACCCATATTGTCATATACATATGCAGAGAAGTATACAATCAAGCAAGCACACCTGAACACATACCACATATACACTATTAATTATAATATGGGAAGACTAACATTACCAGTAACTCCAGCCCTGGGAGAATAACAATGTTTTCTTTTGGTCTACGTGGGAACTGCCATCCCATGTGTGCAGACATATAAATGAAAAGAAAACAAATACAATACTCAAACTATATTAATATAAACTATGTACACCCAATAAACAAAGAAAAGTGTAAAGGTACACAAAGAAGCATTTAAATAGAAGAGGGGTAAAGTACTTGACAGACAAACATGAAGGACAGAGTGTGGGTCTTTAGTACACACATAACAATCATTCTACCTTCCCCAGCACTCAGATGGCAGTAACAGGAAAACTCATGAGCAAGCTGGCTAGATAGACTGGCCACATCAGGAAGCTTTGAAGTCAAGTGAAAGAAACTGCCTCACTGTACAAAGCAGAACCCAGTCAAGGAAGATACATGGCATCAACCTCAGGCTTCCACATGCCTCTTCATGTGCAGGCTCAGACACAAGTGTGCATACACAGTAAGATGAATACATAAGTATTCTATTACAAAAAAGAACATTTGTCGAAAACACTGAAAACTGAGTTCAATCTCAAGGTGGAGAGAGGAGAGCTGGCTTCCAAGACTAGTTCTCTGACCTCTAACTTCTAACATCTGACCTCTGACCTCTGACTATATCCTTTGGTATTTACATGTCATTATTTCAGACACTCACTTCTTACACATGCATTACATATCATTGCTGATGACAATAATGATGACAAACCTTCAATTCTAGTAATCTACTCTAAATAAATACAAACTGAAGACATCAAAGGACACAAGAGCATATTCAATTAAGAGCAAAACAAACTTTATGTTTATCAATAACTAAAATATACATATACATATAAAATATTGGACACATTTACACAATAGAATATCAAATATTCATGAGAATATAATAGTTAGTAAAAAATATGTATGAATTACTGCAGATATTAAATAAAATGCACCAAATATAAAAATTATATATGACACAGCAATTCAAAAGAAGATAATTTATAGTGGGATAAATCAGAACAGTGAACACCCTAAGGGCAGATTCATGAGACTGAAATCTTGAGATTATGGTCTATTGTTTCATTCTGTGGCTTTTACATAGAAAATTTTATATTGTAAAAGTTTATGTTTCACATTTAATTCTAGATATCACTTAGTGTTTTATGTATTTTTAAGATGTTTATTTAAAGGGTCAGGAGATTCATTATCAGGGTCAATTCTATCAAGGACATGTGCTATATACTAAGTCTTTACACTTACCATCGTAAGTCCATTCATTATATGACAGTAAAAGAAAGACAGGGTACCCTTAGTGGCTTTTGTGCCCTGACACAGTCCCATCCTCTTCTAATCAAACTCTCTATTTTATCTTTTGAAGATGTATTTCTATTTGTATCTAAATGTACATATTCTAAGAGTGGGAGTGTACCATTGAAGAACAGATGAGAGGATCCGATCCAGTAGAGATGAACTGCCCCACTTGGGCCTAGGGACCAAACTTGTGTATTCTCAGAAGGTCAGAAAGTATTCTTAACTCATGAGCCATCTCTCCAACCCCTAAACTCTCTAATTTACATAATATATCATAATTTGACTGTTCTTTAACATTTCTATTTCTACCAGGAAAGCAGCTAAACAAACAACATACTATTGTTTCTTTCATGAAGTCTTATACAATGACCCTTAATTGTCTGAGTTATAATTATTAACCACCTGAAATTCATTCTCTAAAATACATTGAAAGCAAAAATTTTAAATTAGATGATATGTCTGTATATTTAAAACATTACAGTATCTACAGCTCTCAAAAATAAAATTGTATAACTCTGAATGATTAGGTATAACTGTATTTTTTCCTCATAATTTTCTATTTCTCTCCCAGTCATATACTTATTTCTATATGTCTAGTCTTTCAATTATTCACAAATCCTCCCTGGATCAGGCTTCTTTTCGTTTCTTTGTTGTTTGTTTGTTTGTTTTTCTAATTTTATTGGATATTTTATTTACATTTCAGATGTGATCTCCTTTCCCCATTTGCCCAGGAACCCCCTATCTCATTTCCCCTTCTCCTGCTTCTATGAGGATGTGCCCCTAACATTCACCCACTCATACCTCCCCACCCACAAATTCCCCCACACTGGGGCATCCAGCCTTCACTGGACCAAGGACTTCCTCTCCCACCTATGCCTGACAATGCCATCCTCCCCTACATGTATAGCTGGAGCCATGGGTCACTCCCTATGTGCTCCCAGGCTCGTGGTTTAGACCCTAGGAGCTCTGGTTGGTTGTTATTGTTTTCCCCATAGGGCCGTAAGCCCTTTCAGCTCCTTCAGTCTTCTCTCTCACTCCTCCATTGGGAACACCATGACCAGTTTAATGGTTAGCTGTGAGCATCAGCCTCTGTATATTTCAGCCTCTGGTAGACCTCTAAGGAGACAGATATATCAAGCTCCTGTCAGTATGCACTTCCTGGCATCCACATTAGCATCTACCTTTGGTTACTGAAGGCACATGGAATGAATACCTAGGTGGCACAGTCTCCAGACGACCCCTCCTTCAGTTTCTGTCCCATACTTTGTCTCTATGTTTACTCCCATGAGTATTTTGTTACTCCTTCTAAGAAGGACCAAGGCATCCACTCTTTGGTCTTCCTTCTTTATGTGCGTCATGTGTCTGTGAGTTGCATCTTGGGTATTGTGAGCCTTTGGGTAATATCCAATTATCAGTGAGTGAATACCATGTGTGTTCTTTTTTGATTGGGTTACCTCACTCAGGATATTTTCTAGTTCCAACCATTTGCCTAAGAATTTCTCAAATTCATTGATTTTGATTGCTGAGTAGTACTTCATTGTGTAAATATACCACATTTTCTGTATCTATTCATCTTTTGAAGGACATTTGGGTCCTTTCCAGCTTCTGGCTATTATAAGGCTGCTATGAACATAGTGGAGCATATGTTTTTGTTATATGTTGGAGCATTTTCTGGGCATATGCCCAAATGTGGTAGAGCTTGGTGTAGCGGCCCGAGCTGCCCCACGTTCAGGGGTCACCCAATATCTGTCCAAGCTGCTGCTTCAATCTGTGAGTCAGGGTCTAGCAAGAAAGAGAGTGGGGACAGAGAGACGAGAGACTTGAAGAAACAAGTCAGAGTCTGGTCTGTTCTCTCCTCAAGTCTCTCCTTGAGCCTCGCTTTTATTGAAAGGAAATCATGAGTATATATAAGCGCAAGCAGGGGAACGCAGCTGAAGACACTTTACCATGTGCACCCTGCAGCTGGGGGCAATAAACAACAAAACAAGATATGTGAGAAAAACAAGATGTTTATCAGAGTGTGCTCAGCTGTTGTAGGCTGTTGAAAACAAGTCTCTTGTCAGAGTATATGGCTTGAGACGGCTGCAAAGATGATAGCCACTTTTTGCTCAGAGTCGGCTCCCAACAGCTTGGTCCTCAAGTAATGGTATGTCTAATTTTCTGAGGAACTGACAGACTCATTTCCAGAGTGGTTGTACCAGCTTACAATCCCACCAACAATAGAGGAGTGCTTCTCTTTCTCCACATCATAGCCAGCATCTGCTGTCATCTGAGTTTTTGATCTTAGCCATTCTGAGTTGGAATTCTTTACATTGTTTAATTCCTTCATCTGTTTGGTTGTGCTTTCTTGCAATTCTTTAAGCGATTTTTGTGTTTCCTCTTTAAGGCCTTTTACCTGTTAACCTGTGTTCTCCTGTATTTCTTTAAGGAAGTTATTTATGTTCTTCTTAAAGTCCTCTATCATTATCATGAGAAGTGATTTTAATTCTGAATCCTACTTTTCCTGTTTGGCAGGGTGTCCAGGACTTGCTATGGTGGTAGAACTGGGTTCTGATGATGCCAAGTAACTTTGGTTTCTGCTGCTTATGTTCTTGTGCTTGCCTTTCGACATCTGGTTAACTCTAGTGCTACCTGCATTCACTGTCTCTAACTGGAGCCTGTCTTTCCAGTTATCTTGCTTGTGTCAGAACTCCTCAGAGTCTAGATATCTCTGGGATCATGAGCTCCTGGATGGAAGAACTCCTGGGACTCAGGCTGCCTTTGGGATCCTGAAATCCTGCTGCGCTGAGTGTAGTGGTTTCTTCACTGCTCTTGAGTGGAGTGGCTCCTCTAGAATGGCTCAGGATATGGTGTCTTCATGTGAGCAGACTAGCTAGGTGTCTGCCCAGCCAAAGGGACCAAGTCAGGGGCAGAAGGGGAATGGTATTCTGGAGGGGTGGGGCTTGGGTGGCTGATGAGCTGAGTGCCCCAGGCTCCCAGTTGTATCTCTCGGGAGTAGGGTAGTGGGAGAGGGTTCTTACCAGCTGCTCAAAGTGCAGTGGCTCCTCTTGGATGTCTCAGGACATGGTGACTTGTATAGTTCTAATTATTAGCTAATCCACAAACCTATTTTTTTTCCAGACTTCTTACTAGTCCTAAGTGAAGTCATCTTATGTATGTATGTGCTGTTCACATCATACAAGAGGTAGAAATTGCATTTGCTTTGGGAAAAAAATGGTTGGGAATAATGCCTTAGAAGTAACACAAGTTCATTTGACTCACATATATCCACATGACTATAAGTCTATGACACTAAATGATCTCAATAACTCCCATAGGAATACTAGAGCGAGTGGGGCAGGTAGATCTTGGATTCATTATCATTATAAAAATATTATGTAAACGTTTTATGAAGTGCTTGCAAAAGGAGGGAAGAAGGGAAGAGAGAGAGAAGGAGGGGGAGGGAGGGAGGGGCAGGGAGGAAGGAAGGAAGGAAGGAAGGAAGGAAGGAAGGAAGGAAGGAAGGAAGGAAGGAAGGAAGGAAGGATAAATGTGATACTGACTTAATTACAGGTAATCCAGTTCCCAGAATATATGGACAGCATTCCTTTTACACAA
This sequence comes from Grammomys surdaster, assembly GCF_004785775.1. NCBI lineage: Eukaryota > Metazoa > Chordata > Mammalia > Rodentia > Muridae > Grammomys > Grammomys surdaster. The sequence continues at coordinate 5,175,268 of NW_021604619.1, read as the reverse complement.
TGCCAGGCAGACAGGGTACTCTTTTGTACAGCAAGGAGTCTAAGTGTTGTATTGTGAAAGTGGGTCTATGTGGTTTGCAACTCAAAAGACATGATTGCTTTACTCATTGAGAATACTGTCATAAAGCATAGCAAACTTCAGGGAAACATGAATTGTTTTTCACCTAGCTGCGTTCAGACTTGTATGTCTAGAGTTCTTCAGGATAGAGTTCATGGACTGCAGAAAATCACAAGCAAATCCGTTCCAGAGAAACTGAGGCACTCCCTTAGTCAGTGAAGCATTCAGACTACTTTGTGTTTTAATCTATGTTCTGTTATGAGTCAACGAATTATGGATTTTGACAGGACATTGGGTCTTAGACATTAATCTTTTGTACTTTGTATAGCTTGAAAGCAACTTTGAATCATAGCAACTATAACTCGATTGGTCCTAGCTATTGACAATATATTCTATTTCTGATGATGGTATAAAAATATGATTGCTATCAATTACTTTGTCACAGTTTCAGCATTGCTGTGGTCTCTCCAAAATAAGCCTGGTTTGATTTCTCTCTAACCACATCAAGTAACATTGGCATGGAAAATAAATGTGGGTGCATAAAGTACAGTAACAAACAAGTATATTAGAATTGATTGTTTACACAATTTATATAAAATATAGGTGAAATTAATGAAACAAAATACTGAATTATATTTTATGTGCTCTAAAAGATAGTACCTAGTTTCATAGGCAATAATTATTAAAAATACCAATTTTTTCTCCCAACATAAAATATGTTAGATGTTTTGGTAAAACAATTTAAGGCACTAAGAAAACTATTGTGTTTATATTATAATTAAATGTCTTAAAACATACCATAATCTGATTACAATCTCACTGTTATTATTATAGTACTTTCTTTGTTTACATGTTTATTCTCTCAAGAGAAAAAAGTTTTTAAAGTGGAAAGTGAGCCATTCAAATCAAATTTTAAATGTCAAGATTGTTGATAAATAATTCTATAATTTTCAGTGTCAAGCTTTCTAAACTTCCTGTTTGTATTTGGTTATAAAAGAATGTTACAAATACAAATGCTATATCCTTTCCATGAGACATTTCCTGCTTATCGAGAGTAAATTTTTGTTAAATAGCAATACAATCACACCACAGTGCCCAATAAAAGTAATGGAAATTGCTCATCTAATTCACCATTAACCACATAGCTATTTTTTCCCATAAGAATCATGAAAGATACAAAATGTTTCAGATAATAAAAACTTTTGTAATAAACTCTGTCCTCTCCATCTCCATTCCGTGGGACAAGATCTTGTCCTACAGCATTCCTCACCAACACCATTTTGTTATTATCCACTACTTCAGGCACTCCCTAGTGAGCAGCTAACCAAAATGGCCAGGGAAGCAGGTAGTCAATCTTTACTCTACTTGCTGGACCTGAATTCAAATATCCAGCTCTCATCCCCAGCTTTAGAAAAACTTCTGTGGTCTTTCGTTCTCCTCTGTCTCCATTCAGAGACATATTCACGGATCCTGCTGGCACACCTTGCTTTCTTCCCTCCTGTGGATCATTTCAACACACACACACACACACACACACACACACACACACACACACACACCATCTTTAGCCCATCCTATTTCTTAGTATCATTACCCAATACTTAGAAATACATACTACCCTGGACTGTCGTTGGCCACACATAACATGATCTCAAAAGTATTCCCTACCAAGCAATCCAAAGCCATCTCATTTCCATGAGAATTATGTTTCATGGGCAACATAACAAAAGAAATGGAAAATACATCCAACAGAAAGAAAAACAGATATCAGCACCTAGTATTAAAATCATCCTAGAACCAGATGCCTAGAGGCAGCAGTGAAATAACAGCGAATAGCCAGAACCATGTCCATCCAATAGCAGTTAGTAGCCCTACATAATAGTCCCTGAGAATGTGAAATTGCTGAAGCATAAGACAATGACTTCAAAATTGTCCTGATTAATATACTCATGGATTGTAAGGGAAATGAATAAATTTATTAATGAAATACATGAAAATATATAATGATACAGAAATCAAGATACAGAAAGGGGAATAGAATAAATAGCTAAAAACACAAACTGCAAAAACTGGAAAGGGACAATTTAGGAATTCATACTAAAATCTCACCATAATACAAGAGATGGAAAACAGTATCTCAGGCACTGAAGACATAGTACCAGAAATGTATGCATTGGTCAAAAACAAATGTTATATCTAAAATTATGTTTCATAACAAAAGAAAGCTTATAAACTCATGAAAACTGAACCATTCACAAATGAACAAAAAAAAATGGTACAAGACTGGGATTAAAAATGAAATCAAAATTGTCTATAATGAACAAAAATGAAAATACAACATACTGTAACTTATTTGAAACATTAAATGTGGTTCTAAGAGGCAATTTGTTTTAAAAATATTCCTACGAATTTTAAAGCTATCACATATTAGGAAATTAACTGCATACCTGAAAAATCTAGAATAAAAAGAAAAAATCATATACAAGAGAAATAAAAGATAGCAAGATATAATAGAACTCCAAGTGAAAATCCACAAAATGAGAACAAGCAACAAACAACACAGAAAAACTATTAAAGAGATATTTGGTTATTTGAAAAAATCAGAAAATTTAAGAAAACCTTAGCCAAATTAATTAAGAGAGAATATCCAAATTAATAAAATTAGAGCTGAAAAAACACATAAATACATATACAAAGGAAAATAAAATAATCATAATGAGAAATTATAAAACCTATACTTTATCAAATTGAAAATCTAAAATAAATGGATAATTTTCTTTATATGTACCACCTACTAATGTCAAATTAACATCAGATAATCAATTTAAGCAGATGCATAACCCTCAATGAATTAGAAACACTAATTAAAAGTCTTCTCACAATAAAAATTTTAAAAATTAAAAAAATAAACCAGATACCCCTCTTTTCATGTGGTCATGGCTGGCCTCTACTCCTCTACCTCTCTGCTCTCTCTCTTTCTCTCTCTCTCTCTCTCTCTCTCTGTCTCTCTCTCTCTCTGTCTCTCTCTCTCTCTCCATGCCCTGAATAACCCCCCCCACCCGTGGAAAAATAAATAAATAAATAAATAAACCACAGTCTTATGTTTTTTAGGACAGAATTCTACCAGATTGTCAAAGAAGAATTAACACCAATACTCATCAAAGTGTACCACAAACTAGAAGCTGAAGGACCATTACACATTTTTAATGAGGCCATAGTTGCCCTGATAGCCAAATTTATAAAGACCAAAGAAAGAATACGACAGAACAGCAACTTCACCAAGTACCTGGATATAAAATTAACTCAAATAAATCAGTAGCCTTCCTTTATAAAAATGATGAACTGGCTGAGAAAGAAACCAGAACAGCAAATAATAAATAGTAACAAACAATATAAAATATATTGGATTAACTCTAACCAAACAAGTGAAAGATCTAGATGACAAGAACTTCAAGTCTCTCAAGAAAGAAGTCAAAGAAGATCTCAAAAAATGGAGAGATCTCCGATGCACATGTATTGGTATAATTAACATAGTAAAAATGGCCATCCTACCAAAAGCAACCGACAAATTAAACACAATCCTCATCATAATCCCACCACAATTCTTCAAAGACATGGAAAGAACAATTCTGAAATTCATCTGGAAAAACAAAAAATAAACCAGAATAGCAAAAACAAATTTTTATTTGATATTTTCTTTATTTACATTTCAAATGTTATCCCCTTTCCAGATTCCTGTCCCCTGAACCCCCCATCCCATCCCCCTCCCCTGCTTCTATGAGGGTGCTCCCCTACCAACCCATCCACTTCTGTATCCCTGCCCTCGAATTCCCCTACATTGGGACCTTGAACCTTCACAGAATCAAGGGCCTCTCCTCCCACTGATGCTTCACAAGGCCATGCTCTAATACATATGCAGATGGAACCATGAGTCCCTCCATGTGTACTCCTTAGTTGGTAGTTTAATCCCTGGGAGCCCTGGTGTGTGTGTGTGTGTGTGTGTGTGTGTGTGTGTGTGTATGTGTGGTTGGTTGGTTGATATTATTGTTCTTCCTATGATGTTGCAAATTCCTTCAGTTCCTTTATTCCTTTCTATAATTCCTCCATTGGGGACTCCATGCTCAGTCCAATGGTTGGCTGCAAGCATCCACCTCTGGATTTGTCAGGCTCTGGCAGAGCCTCTCAGGAGACAGCTGTATCAGGCTCCTGTTAGCATGTATTTCAAGAGAGGAATGGATACAGAAAATGTGGTACATTTACACAATGGAGTACTATTCAGCTATTAAAAACAATGAATTCATGAAATTCTTAGGCAAATGGATGGAACTAAAAAATATCATCCTGAGTGAGGTAACTCTATCACAAAAGAACACACATGGTTTGCACTCACTGTTAAGTGGATATTAACCCAAATGTTCGGAATTCCCAAGATAAAATTCACAGGCCACATGAAGCTCAAGAAGAGGGAAGACCAAAGTGTGGGTGCTTCAGTCCTTCTTAGAAAGGGAAACAAAATACTCATGGGATCAAATACATAGAAAAAGTGTGGAGCAGAGACTGAAGGAAAGGCCATCCAAAGACTGTCTGACCTGGGGATCCAACCATTATACAGTCACCAAACCCAGACACTATTGCCGATTCCAAGAAAAGAATTCTTAATAATAATAGAACTTCTAGGAAAATCACCATCCCCTACTTCAAACTATACTACAGAGCAGTAGTAATAAAACCTAAAACAGCTTCTCTGAGAGTCTATGCATCTCCAGTCCGTCATCTCAGGGAGTATCTCAGTGTTTACTGCTTACTCTGACAGAGAGGGGTCTCGGAAAACTGAATCTGCCACAGGGACTTCCTGACCCTATTTTAAATTGTTTACTACCCTGTTTAAGGAGCTTCCAACAAAATGGAATACTTCAATCTTGAAAAAAAGTTTTAAAAAGTGTCACACAACAGACACCACTCACACATACATACACACACCCTACCACCACCACCACCACCAACAACAACAACAACAACAAGCACAACCATCATGACCACCATCAATCACCATCACTACCAGGAAAGAAAGTAAATAAAATTATAGAATATTAAAAAGTAAAATTTAAACTGCAGAAGAAATAAGTTATCCTGTTTGTGAATGTCCGTTAATGAAAAATAGATATGTAAGGCTTACTATGTCCATTGTTGGTGTTGTTTTGCTAATATACTTCCATTAGGTTTTCAAAGCCATTGTGTATGACATTCCATTAACTGTTTGTACTTTTGCTAAAACCATAGTAACTTATTTAATATAAAAAGTTATTTAAAAACACACTTAGAAAATTTTGAGAAAATATGTTCTACTTCTTTTAAATAGTAGATGATGGCAATCTAATTAAAGTCTTGTTTTACTTAAGCACTTAGTTTTTAGAATTGAATTTAGGATCCCATACATGCTGCAAAAGCATTTCAGGGTGTCCCTAGACCATGATTTTAGAATTTTGAAATGATTTCATAAATTAAAAAACTAGCAGAAAATGTTCTTTTTGTGGATGAATTTACAATTATATATATATATATATAAACATCATCTATTCCATTGCAATCAGTTGTCTAGAATGAAAGTATCAGAATGCCCATCTGCATGGTTTTAAATTAGTTCCAGTGTATTTGAAAGTATTTTTACATAAATGTATATAATCTCCATGCCAGTGTTTCAAATGGCAGACAGTCATGCAGCGAGGATGGTAGCCAAGAACTTATATCCTGATCCACAGGCACCAGGCAGAGTAGGAGTTAATTGACAATGGCATGAGCTTTTGAAACCTCAAAGTTCACCTTCAGTGACACACTTCCTCCAACAAGGTCAAACCTCCTAATCATTCCTAAATATGGTCCAAGTGTCCAATCACATGAGCCTATGTGGGCCCTTGGTATTCAAACCACTGGGTATGCTACATTTGAATAACAACAAATGATTTTTTTAAAGCTATCATCATGAGAATACTGAGGAGGATGAAGATGAGAAAGGGAGGATAAAATGATAAAAGAAATTTGATACATATATATGAAATTCTCAAAAGAAAGGATATTAATAATAACTATAGTGAGTACATATTTACATTCTTTCCTCTAGAAGGAAGAAAGGAGTCTTTATTTTCTCTTTGATATTTTTTCCAATATTTCTTCTGCCTACTTGGATACAAAATGATGACTATTAAAACTGTTTTCCAGGAGACCACTTAGTCCCTAATTCTTTTTGTGTTGTCTTCATATAAATAGAATAAAATGTAAATACCCTGGTGGGGCACATACTTATATAAATGTCAACTCTGATGCCTCAGGTCTCCCCAATGTGCTTTGAAAATAGCACTTAGTTTTCCAGCATCACAAAGAGAAGGACTAACTTATAGCCCATGACACTATTTTATTTTTCTTACATTTGTTTATACCTGAGAAACAGTGTCACATGCTTCCCTGAGAAATTTATATTAAAACTTTTAATATAAGCTGGGCAGTGGTGTCGCACACCTTTAATCCCAGCACTTGGGAGGCAGAGGCAGGTGGATTTCTGAGTTCGAGGCCAGCCTGGTCTACAGAGTGAGTTCTAGGACAGCCAAGGCTACACAGAGAAATCCTGTCTCAAAAAACAAAACAAAAAAACTTTTAATATATTTTGAAACCTAACCCATTCTATTCACTTGATTTTGAAATTTAAAAATCATAAAGGTTTGTGATTAAACCTGAATCACAACACTTATTCAACAATTTTATTAAAAGTTTATATCATATACAATAAAGTCATTTTTAAAGTTTATCCCTTAATCATATTTTGAGCATATTTGAAATTCTCTATAGCTATCTATACCATGGTGAATGGCATAGGTTACACAGCATTTACCTTATCTTAATGATATTCAGACACATTTAATTTGCTAGACCACCACTAATCCTATGAATTTTAAGGAAGCAAACAGTCCCCAATCAATAAAACGAAGCAGATGTTAACAATAACTTCAATGCTCAGCAATCAAGGAGATGCTGTCACTGAAGAAATGTCTTCTTCCCTAGTTACAATGTTCAGTGGTCATGCTCTTAGACACAAAGGTCAGCATGGCATGCCTGTCACCCAGCTTCCTGAACTGAAGCTATCCTGACTGTTCCTTGCATATCAGATGCAGGGTTTTTGTTTTTTTGTTTTTTTTTTCTATGTACCTTAATCTTTTTCAGCTTTCAATGTGATCAAAATGCTTCCAGGGGAAGCTACAAGAGTTTGATCCATCTCCTGCTCTATCTCCATGAAACTTCTTTAAAATCACCTGGTACAGTGTTGTTGAGCTTCCTTAAAAAAATGTGTTCTTAATCTTTTTGTTACACATATTTCAAGCAGTTTCTGCTTTTCTCAGTGTTCTACAGTCAACAGCTTATTAAGGTTGTTTTCCTATCTCCCTTCCCTAGCTCTTCCTACAAGTAGTCTCTGGTATCTTAACTGAAGTAATATAAGAAAGAAATTCCTTAGATTCAATTTTCTAAGGATGGCTCAGGGCTAAAACTTGTGGGCTTTTATGCCAGAGATTGTGCTATGTTTAAGTTCTTGGGCTGAATATCATTTTACATGTTCCAGGAGGTAAGTATGAGAAGAATTAGGCCATCTGTGCTCTAAGTGCACCTTAAGAAAATGAAGTCTTGAGACAGCTATCTTAACAATTAAGGGCATTATCAGAAGATTCAGGTCCTGTTCCCAGAACTTTCATCACTGTTCAACTGCATAAAATTATATCTTCAAGGGACCACATACCTTCTTATGATCTCAACAAGTACACACATGCAAGTGGCATAAGTCACACAAACACATGCACATACAAAATTATTTTAATGTTCTTATCTTAAAAACTTTGCTAAATCTTGGTTTTTAAGAAGCCATTTATGATCAATTACAAAGAAAAGTAGTCCTGAAAACAAAATCATCACTGTTCATTTATTACTTGTTACATCAATTTCCCTATTATGTTCTTGTCTGGTCTATAGGAAAAGCTAATGTTTGTAGTGGGTTTGTGTTGACACCTGTATTACGTTAACTGGGTTCCAAAAACTGCACGAGAGTCCCGCATGTAAGATGCTGAGGGTCACTTCCTCTAGTTGGTCCTGATTGGTAAATAAAGTTGCTGGTGATCAATGGCTGAGCAGAGAGACAGAGGTGGAGTTTAGGATTCACAGGCAAGGGAACCAGAAGAAGATTTAGAATCGCCATGCCAGTAAATGAATACCACCCAGGCCTGAGAGCTACAGAAGAGAGGGATACCAATCATGTAAGAGCCTTGGAAGAGAGGCCCCAGGGCCTCATTGCTCCCCGCACTGGGTCTAGTGTAGCAAGACGCGATAGACGGTAGTAAGTAGTAATTCAGGAGTATCAGAAGGGAGGGATCAACAACAAGGAAGTTTGGGAGTGGCACAGCCATTGCGCTGTTTAAGGCATATTAAGTATCTGGCTGTGTATGTTTGTCTCGTTCATTCAGGAATCCAGAACATCATGCTACTGCCAGGAAGATTAGAGCAGATTAATCAGCTACTACAACAAACGATGATAGAATCAGTTACAGATTTGAGTGTTCAATCTGCAGGGGGTCTATTTCCCGGAGTCATACATTAAAAAATTGAACAAGGATTCCATGCCAGGTTTTTGGAAGATTAAAAGGTGTGTGTGTGTGTGTGTGTGTGTGTGTGTGTGTGTGTGTGTGTGGTGTGTAGTGTGTGTGTGTGTGTGTGTGTGTGTGTGTGTGTGTGTATTCTAAACTGTTGTAGAATGAAACCTCAGGAGATATGGAGACTTCTTTTCATGAAGCCACATTTTTATGTCAGTGAGTACTCTAGCTACATTGAGATTATCCTGTCAGCTCCCAGTGATTCATTTCAACATTCGGATTTAGAGTATCCTTCCTTTACTTCCTTCACTGAAGACACAGCATGATACATCAAATTCCTTCATGAGTCAGTGCCTCATGGGGAACCTCCATTCTCTTTGTGCTAAAACAGCAATACATTTTGGCCTAGGCTTTGAGAGTTGCTGAAGCCCTCAATGTCACACTGTCAGCTCCAGTTCCCCAATACTGTCACAATGACTTTGACTGCCCCTCTTACTGCCTCAGCCCATATCTAGTTTGTTGACTCTAATCCAACTCCAACTTCGAACCTGTGGTAAACACCCACCTACTTTCTTTTTTCCTTTCTCTTTATTGACTTTTATTTTAAAGATGTGTCAGCCAAGTGGAACTCAGAATGGGAGCTGGGCCTGAATTAAATTCAGTAGTTCTGTAATTTCTTTTATATTGCGATTCAGACGTGTTATGTACTTAGTGTTCTCAGTGTTCTTCTGACTCAGGAAGTTGAGTGGGGGTGAGAGGAGAAGAACTTGGCCTTGACTCATCTGGGACTGATTAAAAACCTTCTTGTCATGCAGTGTGTTCTACAAGTACATGATCCAGACACTTATAAAAATAATTTTCATTTTTCAGGCTGACGGCTACTACCCTAAACATCATAAGGTGAGAAATGCTGTATTCTGCCTGCCAGAAAGTCAGATCCAGGAGCATAATTCCATCAGTCTCATCTTCTGTAGCTTCAAGTGAATAACATAGCTCAGACTTCCTCTTCCTTTGTGTTTAGCAGATTCCCTACTGTTAGCAATCAGGCATCTCTACCGCCCCTTCAATAGCAGAATTTGTCATCACTAGCTGCCAAGATTCAACAGATTGCTCCTGTCACCATGAGTTACATATCCTCCCCCTTGCATATGTGCAACATCCTCTTAGAAAGGCCAGTCCATCTTCTCCCAGCTCTCTTATTCCCTCCACCCTCACCTAAAGGCATCCTCTGTGTACCCCCTCCCCAATAAGCTTCCCATGTGAGATATATCAGATAGTGTGACTTTATGAAGTTAATTGGTTAGATCATAACACCTGCCTTTCTTAAATTTTGACAAGACCCTTGGTCAACTATCAAGGACAAACTGGTTATTCCTACACATTTTAACCTGGCCTAATCTCACAGAATTTAAGAAATTCTTGTAAAAACCAGTAAATACTCTTTCTTAAGACAAGGATAAGGTAGAAGATACAAATTCGTTTTTTCAAGTTTTCAAAATATGGAAATGGTCCTTGTTCTATCAAGACTAATGGTGGCAAAGCGGAGACGAATGGAAGGTGACCTACTTCTACAGCAACAGAAACATCATTTCATCAGAATGCTACAAGAGCAACAGGGGAGCAGGGAACGTAGAAGTTTTAATAAGCAGGCAAAGGAATTGAGAAGATGCAAGATTCTCTCTGTAGGCCATGCCACTGCCCCTGCCCCAAGTCTCAAAGTGGTAAATACAAATGAATGTTGGTATGTAGATCATCTTATCAGCACTCTAACAGCACACAGGAGTTATCAGTCATATGAAGTTTCCTATTTGGTATTTCTCTGCCTATTGAGGCTTTGACGTCATCTAGGTCCTTCGGTCTTGATTTACACATACTCTTTTCGGAGGCAATAATATCTCAAAGGAATTTTTTATTGGCCATATTGTGGGATGTTCAGCACTCAAATATGGAAAAAAGTAAAGTTAGAACGTTGGTGTCACAAGAAGAAATACATTGGCAAGTGAAATAATCTAACAGAACAATGCTTTATTTTTTTCCATAAAGGGTGTATGCCAGAACCCAAACAAGGTAATAAACACGAATGGTCAAGGTGAACTTTGTCTTTAATGATATCTAATCCATTGATAGGAATTTGGCTTCATAATCTGATTTAACTAGATCATCAGGCATGAAGAAGAAAGGTATTCTAGAACTCAGGGAAATCTAGCAGTTAGAAAAATAGATACACCATAAGATGAAGGAGGTTCAGGGAATATAGAATAACTGTCAGGCTATCCACCTTTGACAGAAAAACAAAACAAAACAACACACTTTTCACAATACCTTCATCTTCATTATGCACCATTTCCTAGAAACTCGGCTAACATATGCTAACTTTTCCAGTATCAGTAACTTATTGCTAGAAGAGATAGCTCAAGCACGGCTAAAGGTGAATTTATCTTACTGGAGTGACCACTTCATAGGACACTTCATAGAACTCAGAAGGAACGTTGTTTTATCTCTAGCCAGAAATCTTATCTCTTGAAAAGAAGGAACATTTATAAACAGATATTTACTGTCATTGTCCTATTCCTCCCTCTGTTGGTAAACATTTGCAGCTACTGTATTGGGTTCCTATGTTTACCACCATTCCAACCCTTATTCCACCCTAATCCCTTTCAACTGTCCAACATTAGATAGCAGAGAAGGAAGATTAGAGTGAAAAGGAGATACATAGCTCTATAAATTACTGCCTGCTGATTAGGGATATTTTGTTCCTTGGGGCAAATCCAATCTTCATTGCAGTAAGCAATCCAGCAATAGCAAAAGCAGCAGAACCAACCAGCAGGAGCAGGGGGAGCAGGAGCAGGGAAGCAGGCCCCACCCTTCACTAAGCAGTTGATCTTTAACAGTACTTACTCCCCTTGCTCTATTTCATTGTCAGTATCCATGGCTCCCTCCTTTCACCACTTTAACCACTGTAACTGCTGTCTAGCCTCTAGCACAGCTGTTACCAAACCTTTTCAGTCATATGGAATAAACTATTTTGGGTACTTACTTAATTGTTCGTCATAAGGGGAATGCATTCTGTAGGAAATAATAAATCCTTTCAAATGCCTCAGAGCTATCATTTCTGTAAAATGTCATGTTATCTCATCATAATCAAGGTTAGCACCATTAGCAGACATTTGCTGCCCAATTACTGGGAAAATCAATGGTGACGTTGTAATCCTAGTCCACTCCTCTGGTGGCACACTCGACTCAAGATTAAAACTTTCTCTCAAAATGTCCTGTTTGTCTTTAACCTGTTTCCCTACACTTCGGTTTCTCCTCCTGTCTCCCTGCCTCATCCACAGATTTTAAGGACTCGAAAATTTGAAACTAAAAGCTCCAGGAGAAGGGCAGGGTCAATATTTGCCTTCTAGCTGAGTCTGCTTTTCTCTTTCATCCCCTGGGAAGCTCCCACTCTCAGTTACCAGGTCTGAGCCTCTTTGTTTCCTTTTCTTGTGCTACTTACTTACCAAGTACTTTAACGTCTACTGGTAACTTTTGAGTTGCACAGCCAATTCAACAACCCATTCAAAAATGAAAGAATAGAATAACCCTTCTGGTTTTTCCATTTGGTCTATTTTTTTTCAAATCTCTCCATACATATCCATTTGCAACTTTACCAGTTTTTCATCAATACTCCCAAACTTTTATTGGGATAGAATACAGGAAGTTGGAGGAAGAGAAGGAGGAGGAGGAGGAGGAGGAGGAGGAGGAGGA
>NW_021604619.1:5131415-5162740 GCF_004785775.1 Grammomys surdaster | reverse complement strand
GGAGGGGGAGGAGGAGGGGAGGAGGAGGAGGGGGAGGAGGAGCAGGAGGAGGAAGAAGAAGAGGAAAAAGAAGGGGAAAAGGAGAGTGAAGAGGAGGAAAAGGAGGAAGATGAGGAAGAGGAGGAGGAGAGAAGGAAGAGAAGGAGAAGGAGAAGGAGAAGGAGAAGGAGAAGGAGAAGGAGAAGGAGAAGGAGAAGAAGAAACTATATAAGAGAAAGTCCCTTCTGAAAGGATATTGGAAAAGAACTCAGTGCCAGCAGCTGTAATAAACATTTTGCTGATGTTCTGAAAGAGAATATTCATTCCTTGATATCCTACCATCTCTTCTATGGCATTATAGACCAGATTTCTCATTATGCCAAGCATTTTATCTGGACACCTCTTTAGAAGTATCACTGGACATGGTGCAGAACAGATGTTAATCCCCTCCCCTTAGCATCTTTGAGATCTCTGGGCTTCTAGCATGGATCAAGCTTCAAAAGCATTTCTTGATTTTAGCCAAGTAAGAACCTGATTTCTTTCTTTTTAATATTTTATGCCAAACTTCCTCCCAATCTATACTTCATATTTTCATTAACAGCCCCTTGCTTGATACAAGAATTATCCCTAATTGCCTTTATGGAAATGGTACTATAATTAATTCAGCTTTTGCCCGCGGAATAGGGGAGTAACCCATGTCATTGCACTCACCAGTGTGTACTCATATGCTTGAAAACTGCATCAGCAGTTGATTTGCCTAACTGTCAGGTTTAAGGATAAAATATAATCCTCAATTGGTGTGTCAAAAGAGGTGAAAGGGAAAAGGCAAGATTTATTAACATTACAAGTCCTGGGGAGGGTTTGATTAACCTGCCTGCTTAAGCTTAAAAGCCATCTTACAGTAAAGACAAACTACATTCAAACATGTTTATGGTTAAATCTCTGTTTCTTAAGGATTGGGCTGTCTATTGCCTGTAACCACAACTACAAATGGTACTGTATTGCTTTTCCAGAAAACGGCAAGCACATCTTTGTTTCAAATGTTATTATGGTCACCTCTTGTTATGACCATCATATAACCAGATCTTTGTTTCAGGAGGTTGTTATGGCCAGCTTGTTACACTTACATTCTGTTGCTGTAACCCTACCTGCCATCTTCTCTATTTAGAAACCCCCTACTACTGAACTATAAAAGTCTTATCTTAAACAAAACAAACAAATGCTTACTTTATCCATGTCCAATGACAATGTCTTAAACCCGATGACTTTATCAAGATGTTCCAAGGCCTCAGGGCTGTTGTTCATAAATGTTGCATACTCAAGTGTATGGCTGCATCCAAAACAAGCACCAGTTTGTGGAGGCTGTAAGGGCCCAGAAATCACCCCACAAACCACTCGGACACTGACTTTAGTTAAACAGGGATAGTTTATTGAACAAGCATCCCAGGACTGATTGACTGGAGACAAAGGTAAGACATAGGAACTAATACTGAGACCTTGACTGCTGATAAAGGCAAAAACCACAAAAGCTCCTAGCAACCATAAAAGTTCATAAACCGGTGCAGGATGCGCTGATGGGTGTTTTGGGCAGTTGGTTTGGGTCCAAGATTATTTTAAGTGACTATAAAAAGTGATTCTAATTGACCTTTATTGTAACTGGCTCTAAAGGAGGAGAAGGGCCTGGGAAATTTAGAGAATACCAAAGCATAGTACTTAACAGGATAAGTAGCTAATGGTTAACTCAGGCATGTGTAATGTCCTGTTTAACAATGTAAGCTGTCTGGTTATAGACATAAAACAAAATATCTTAACATTTCCCTCTTGAGTCTCTTCTGAAAGTCAAACTCTTGTCTCTAAAGCTTCTTCTGAATCTATGGAGTTGTAGTAGTTCTGGGGTACTATGGATTGGACAGCTGAAATATGCCTTTTAATGAAGGGCATTGATTATATGAGGTCCTAAAGTGAAAGTCAACAAGAAAAGGCATAAGGGGCCAATTAGGGCTGTCATTAATGAAGTCAAACAAGGCAACCAGTTGTATTCCCCCTTTAGACAAGCCAACAAACTGTTTCTTTGTTTGTCCCTATCCAAGACATTTTGTTTGCCTTCAGCTAGAGTGTCTCTAGCATTTATAACATAGAGTGGCTAGCATACAAACAACATTATTCTCCATACATAGGCCACTTACCTTAAGGAACAGTACATTTCAGATCTTGACCATTCTGCAAGACCACTTTGGCCAGAGGGTCAACCTGGATTTCTAAGAATGAGGTGGTGGCCTGTAATCTGGTCAGATCTTTTTCAACTTATTCCCTTAGATATTTGAAATTTTACTGAACTGAGACCAAAGTACCAGTACATGTAGGAGCTAAAACAGCCATGCCAATCCCTACCAATATGAGCACTAGAATGTGGTCCATCCTTTCAGGCTTAAGTGATTCTTGTAGGCTTATAGGGTTCTATCCCACAATTTCACCATAGAACAAGACTTGAGCAACTATATGTACTAAAATATGTGGCTCTGGACTTTGTTCATTAGTGAAATGACTGGCAGTCACTCAAGGTGTTATACCCAATGTGCACACAAACTAAATGCCTTTAGGAGCAGCTAGGAGATCATTATTATTATCTATGCCCAAGGAATTAAAATGTTTGAATTAAATGACATGTGTGGCTATGACAGATGTCTGCATACAGGGATCTTGGCATCAGGTAGTTGTGGGATCGTGGCAAATCCCATTTCCTTGCAGGTCTCTTAGAGTGAGGGGTGAGTGCCATGGGCAGGAGATGGCATCATTGAATGGGGCCAGACTGAGTTTTTGGAAGGGCTTAGAGTCCATAATTGTGATGCTCACATAATAAAAATGCTCATGTATCTAGGCAAAACCAATAATCTCTAGTCATATTAGGCCTGGTATCATTAAGAAACTTGAAAGTGGTCCAAATGATATTCAACAGAGGGATCAAGTGAAGTATAGGCAGCTCTGGACTCTCAGAGAGGGCTCTATTTCATGACCACCAGAAGCTGCAGAAGTGGGGTCAGAAGGCGTGACTGGTGGGATGAGTCTCCAACCCTTTATCTAGGGGGCTTATGGTTAACCGGACTTCAGATTTCACCAGCATACAAATAGTAAATTCTATCCCTTGGTCAGATCCATTTAGGTAAGCTCTCAATCTCTACATATGCCCTGGTTCCCATTCTTCACAAAGAGGGATGGGATACCAGAGTTTAAAGGTGATTACTATTGGGTTGCAACTCCAAAGCAGGCTTAAAATAGGGTTGTGGGAAAGGTCCATGTTAAAATAGGGGTTCCTATCCATTTTCCATCCTTGTGTAGGTTGGAGCAGGAGTTGAGATGCCTGATTGTCCTGTTTGGATTAGTTGGTTGCTCAGGCAGTACACACTCTGTAAGGGTCACTGGTTCAGGAGGTTCAGGAAAGGTGCTTGACTGCCTCCAGAGGAACTTTATGATTACCAATGATCTCTGATGCTTATGCTTTTTGAGATCCAGGACAATGTATGGCCAATTTCCAGGAAAGCCAGCAGGCAGCCAGGTGATATAAGATTTCTTGTTTAATTTTTATTGTTTTTCGTTCAGAAATTGTTAAAGATAAGCTTTAACACGATAGACAGGAATAAAAGTATTCCCAGGACAAAAAGGGCTAGCATGATCAAACTATATATGTGGTTCTTGAAACTTGACCAAAATAGAAATACTAAACTCATGCCATGGGTAATGTTATCAGCAGTGCCTGCCTTATCAACACTCAGTTTAGCAGCATTCTTTAAATTCCTAACCTCACTATGTACCCACACTTTGGTCTTTCTTCCTCTTGAGCTTCATGTGGTCTGTGAGTTATATCTTAGATATTGTGGGCTTTGGGGCTAATATCCACTTATCAACAAGTGCATGCCATGTGTGTTCTTTTGTGATTGAGTTACCTCACTCAGTAAGATATTTTCTAGTTTCATCCATTTGCCTAAGATATAAATAAATTCATTGTTTTTAATAGCTGAGTAGTACTCCATTGTGTAAATGTACCACATTTTCAGTATCTATTTCTCTGTTGAAGGACATCTGGGTTCGTTCCAGCTTCTGCCTTTTATAAGGCTGCTATGAACATAGTGGAGCATGTGTCCTTGTTATATGTTGGAGAATATTTTGGGAATATGTCCAGGAATGGTATAGCTGGATCCTCCTGTAATACTATGTCCAATTGTCTGAGGAACCAGACTGATTTCCAGAGTGGTGGTACCAGCTTACAATTCCACCAACAATGGAGGAGTGTTCCTCTTCTTTCAAATCCTCAACAGCATCTGCTGTCACCTGAGTTGTTGATCTTAGCCATTATGACTGGTGTGAGGTAGAATCTCAGGGTTGTTTTGATTTGCATTTCCCTGATGACTAAAGATGTTGAACATTTCTTTAGGTGCTTCTCGGCCATTCAATATTCCTCAGTTGAAAAGTCTTTGTTGTACCCCATTTTTAATAGTGTTATTTGGTTGTCTGGAGTCTAATTTCTTGAGCTCTTTGTATATTTTGGATATTAGTCATCTATCATTTGAAGGATTGATAAAGATTTCTTTCTCAATCTGTTGGTTGCCATTTTGTCCTATTGACAGTGTGTTTTGCTTTACAGGAGCTTTGCACCTCTATGAGATGCTGGGGCCAAAATTAGGACTTACGCAAGTTTTCTTGCCTGTCTATCCTCAGGACTGTCTCAGATGTTGAAAGTACTAACAATTTCCGTTACTTTGGACAGATTTTTGTCTTCAAATTCTTCAATTTTCTGGATAATTTTTGCAGATGTCAGGGGCAAATTGACCCACAAAAGCCACATTCATGGCTCATTGGTTGTCTGGTGCTTCTGAGTCAACCTGTGTATAAGTCCTGTAGGCATCTAATAATCTCTCCAGGAAACAGCAGGGGATTCTGTAGGTCCCTGGACTATCTAACTTACTTCTTTTTTCATTTCTAGTTTTCAGCCCTGAAAGCCCTTATTAGAATCTGGTGATAGACTTTAAATGACTCAATACCTTCAGACATGTAAGAATCCCATTCTGAGCTAGTTTGAAAAAGCACAATCAATTGCCATGGGGTTCTCAGAATATCTGACATTGTATCTTTGAATCAACTTGTGATGTTCCAGTCCAATGTGGTCCTGCTCCTCTGTAATAAAGCGAGTCCAGTGGAATTGTTGGGTGCCCTCCAAGGTAAGTTTGTGGGTAATTTAGATGGTTTCTAAAATGGAAATTAAGGCCTGCGACTTCCCTGAAACAGGAGGATTCAGGACCTTCCAGTTGTATATATTACTTGTAGGAAAAGGCTGATTGATAGACTACAACAGGCCTGCCTCCCTAAGCAGCAGGTGGGGCAATAATGCATATAAAAGAAGTATCAAAGAAGGGACTGAAGTGGGTTCTAGACCATGTATGAGACATCGTGGTTAGGGGAGAAGATGAGGGAACTGTAGACACCAATCCCCCAGGTAGTGGTGTTGGCGTGGGGCTCCACAAATGGCCAGTATGGAGGTGAAAGCTGGCCCTCACCATCCTGGTGAGACAGGATTGGCAGGTCCTGTGTTGCCAACACACTATAGGTTTGAGGAGAGGTGGAATGCAATTGTTCAGACATTTAGGGGCATCAGAGAGAAGAAATCACCAGATTATGATGTAGGGAGCTTGGACAAGATATCCAGGACACCTGAGGGCAAGAGTCTGTATGGGAAGCAGAGCTGTGGGTTAAAAGAATTCTAGCTAGGCCAGCTGGTGCTGAAGGACAACTGTTCCATAGTAAAACAGGTTGGAAGTCAAAAATTGGAGAAAAGCCCGAAAGAGAAAATGAAAGTAAGTCACAGACCGAGACAGAGACAAGTTCCAAGGTTGAGATAGTACTTCACATTGGGGCTCTAGGAAAAGAATCCCAACCAGATCCAACGGGGAAGATAAAAATTTGTCCCACTTTGCCTGGAGAAGAGTTGGGGCATTGCCTCTAACTTCTAACTAACAGAGAAATGCTGTATCCAGTTTCTCTCACATGAGCCACCAGGGGTCTAGACCAAACCAGAAACAGAACAGAAAAATTTACCTCTACACGGAGAGTCAGCATTGACTATCAGTAACTGAGGGGTGGTTGGAGGTCAGGGGGCTATTCCTGATGAGCTTCCAAATGTTTATTTCAAGGAATCACTCTACAAACCACTCAGACAAGAATGTCAGTCAAACAGGGATAATTTATTGAACATACACTCTTGTACCTCTCCTGGACACTAATGGGGAAGCAGGGTAGATTCAAGATCAGAGATTATGACCCTGACTGTTTCTCAGTCACACCTTTCAAAGGCAAAAGCCACAAAAGCTCCTAGCAACCATAAAAGTTCATACTCAGGTGCAGGAAGTGTGGCTAGCTGGTTGTGGTGCTTGGTTCAGTGCTAAGCTTATTGTAGCTAACCATAAAGCAGTTTTAACTGGCTTTTATTGCCATTGGCTATCAGATAAGGTGAGCGTCTAAGAAATTTCCACTAAACCAAAGCATAGAACTTAACAGCGTATGCTGGCAATGATTAACTCAGGCATGAAGAAGGCCCTGTATAAGAATGTAAGATGGATGACTATAGGCATAAAACAAAATGGCCACAGTAATTTTAGAAAGACAGTGACTTCCTAGATCTTAACAGAGGCATCCTCTGGTAAGTCTTAGATATTCTCTATGGCATCTGGTTCTGTGAAATCTCAATATGGGGACATGGCCGGGAGGGGTGTCTGATAAGATCCAATCTTTCATTTTCCAGGGCAACAAGCAAGACATGAAAAAGCCTTTTTGGTTGTTTGAGAGTTTAGCCAGAGTTCCCAGTTCTTTTTAAAGCCTATCTTGGGACCCTGGGATCATCCTGGTCAGACTGGGATCCTAATCAGGCTGAGAAATATATCAGAGAAGCCTAGTAACAGCGTACTCTTTGGCATCATTGGCATCATTTCAATCAATGTCTAGGCTTCATAACAGACCGAATGAACCCTTAGGACATTCTGCTATACAGGTAGCCAAGAGGTTGGATATCTCCAGAACATGATATCAGGCATTACCAGTAGCCTAAACAGTCAGAGGGTAGACCTGGAGGGGGATAAAGTCTGGACTAAAGAATGAATATACATAAATAAAAAATAAATAAGAAAATAAAAGAGTCCCAGACTAATTGAACTGGGGAACCCTGGTACTTAGGAAGCCTTGAGTGTGTTTGTGGTGCTTGGGGTGTTCAGGTAGGCAGTTGAGGAAAAGCCTCTTATTCTTTTATAAAAGAAATGAAACACTTCCATTTGATTGAACTGGTGAATCTGAATGACCTCAATTGTTGTTGTCATTGTCCTTCCTATTATTTTTGTTCTTTGTCTTCTCTTGAATTTTTCATGTCTTTAAGTGTTCTGTTTTGTGGTGACTGAAACATATAATTTGATAGTAAACTCAATAGTCCTCTAGTCTGTTTTCTGTGTATCAGTTTCATTTTTCCTGTCTCCATCACTTGTATGCATTTTATTGGCCCCATTGATCTCTTATAGTTACAAGGAAACTCCCAAGCTGCTGAGTTGAGGCTATGATGGTCCTACCATGTCCTCATAGGCTTTAAGCCTTCTCCCCATGCAGGTTTAAATCTGCCACTGAATCTTGCTATAGCTACTTTGATATCCAGGGTTTAGAATTCTTTATTTCTGAGCTTTCTGGTCACTAGATTAAGTTTATCATGGATTCAAATGTGTTTTGGATATGGGTTATTTTGAAATATTATCTTATGCCATTTTGCTATATTGAAAGTCAGCTCTGGAGTTGGAAAGTTTCTGTCCTATGTCAGGCAAACCATCTGACTTTGTGGCAGAAATAAAAAGAGCAAGATAGCAGTCAGAAAAAGAAAAGATTGTTGGTTTCATTTAACTAAAAGCTTGCTAAGATATAAACTGTATCTCAAGATTTTTATAACATATATATATATATATATATATATATATATATATATATATATATACTGTAACTCACAATTGTAGAAAAGTTTTAATCTAGTAACATGGCTGCTCTGATCACATCCAAAGACTTCCTAGGTCTGAGTACTCTAGCTGAAATGCAAGCTATCACACACCTTTAATCCCTCTGGCTGAATCCTTTAGTACACTTTAATCTCAAACAATGAAGGTGAAATTACTTTGTAAAAGGAAGAATCCATACTTGAAAGTAGCCGCTAATTGAGACAGACATAGTGAGTAATCAGAGAATGATTTGACAAAATCAGTTTGAGATAGAATGTAGCTAACTTCCTGGAGAACAACACAGGAGATGTTACTTAGGGCTGTACAGTGTGACTGAGTGCAGTCAATTGTCTACAGTTCAGTTGGTGCAATCAATTCAATATAACTCAATTCACCTTTATGCAGTTGTGTTCATTTGTGCATTTGTGCAGAGGTAGTAGAAGCCAGAGAATTAGAAGGAGCTAGAGATTAGAACAAATTTCCAAGTTAGTTTGAGGCCAACAGTACAATTCATTAAGATGCTGAGAGAAGTCAAAATGAATCAGTCACCTTAGAGAGGAGATTGGATCAGAACAGTTGAGTTGAACCAGCCAGCCAGAGTTCAGAAAAAATCTAGAAAACCTGAGCTTATTCAGCAGTAAGCCTCTGAAACAACAACTGCATCTGATAAATAAAAGCAACATTTACACATAGTTTATATAAGTTTATTGGGTACAGCTAAAATCCTGTAGAATAATTAACAAAGGTTGGCTTAAAACTTATAACACATGGTTAGTAATTAAAAATTTATAAATAGGTAAACTTAACATTCAGGCTACAAATATTAGCACATAGAAACCATTTCCAGCCAAAATGAAAACAAAGACCTAATCCATCAAAGCCCATAATACTGGGAAATGCTCCAAATATTCTAGCCTTGCTAGTTAACTCCTGTAGATTTGCTTTGAGCTGACTGTACTTTTTGGCTAAAATATAGAAAAATTTATGATGTAATGGTTTGTTTTAAAACTAAAAGACCTTAAATCCAAAACCTGCAATTTTCTTTAATGCTCAACGTAACAGGAATACAACTGTAAAATCCTAATCTTATAAAAGCTACTAACTCATTGTAAACTGTTGGAGATTGTGGGTCCCTGTGGCTGGAACGCAGAGAAGTCCTCCACAAGGGCTGCAAGACGGCAGGTCCCAATAACCCTAGAAAGTCTGTGGGTTTCCAAAATGGCTTTATTGGCATGATGGATAATAGTTGAATCTGGATGTACACCATCCAGTTTAAGCCAGAGGGGAGCTTGCTTAAATAGGGAGGGACAGAAGGATCTTGGAGGGAATAACTTAATTAGCTATGTTCTCTGGCCTTTAGGTAACTCATTAATATGGAAATCTCTTGAGGCAGAAGCCTGTAGTCATGCCCTCTACCTGTAGTCCTACGTGACTGCAAGGCGCAGATCAAATGGAGATCATAGACCTTGTGTCAGGAGTCTGGAATCCGGGGGCATGGCGAGATATGTGCCATCCCTATCCAGGCAATATATACCTGTTGGGTCTCCAGCTATCTCAAAGCCAGTGCTCTACCAGAGACCAAATCATCCTATTAAGGTTCTACAAGAGATAACTAGGACATTTAAATTATTGTGGGTCCCAGGTTCTACCTCTCTGCCAAGGATGTATGACCACCTCTAGTACACTATCTGGGCAAAGTCTGGGATGCATAAGAACTCTGATATACACCAGACCACCAGACAGGAAGGGGGGAAATAGGGTCTGGAATAAATGCTGTGATTCCAAGGTCTCCTCTCAGGGTGCCTGGAAGCCAGCTGAAATGAAAACAAAGACATAATCCATCAAAGCCCATACTGCCCATACTCTAGCATAATGCCTGGAGAGGAAATCAGGAAGAGGGGGCTGCCTTTCTTATTTTCTTTCAGGGTGTTAGAGCACTGGGCACACCAGACATGAAAGGGGGAATAGGGTCCAAGGTGAGTATGATATTGTCCAATTGGGTGTGAGTGTTGAGTGAGGGGCAGCAGGAAAAAGAGAGAAAGCCTTCTTTTGAAGTTGTATCATTGTAGTTCTTTTAGGCAACGTCTTTCCTCTGGCAATCTCTAATGAATCATCTCTCTAAGATGATATTAGCTTGTTTGTATTTATTAGGGGTGGATGTGAATGACTATGGTTTATTGGGGTGAACCAGGGATTGTATAATTTGGGGGAAGGTCATGAGAATATCCGAGAAAGGATAGTCATTTGCTGAAGGCTAAGGTAATTGAGATGGCGCATTAGCAAGGAGACGAGTTCCAGATGCTATGCTACATGACTGAGTGCCTACAATCCTCTAAATTGGGGTCACTGATAAATGACAACTCAAAACAACCTTAAAGTAAATTTAGTTTCTTTAATATGAAATAATATTCAAAATCAGATATACTAAAAACCTGCTTATAAAAAATTGAATGCTTGAGTGTAATCAGTCAAATTCATAATATACTTGTAAGCAGAACATCCTCAGACTCAAATAGTATCTCATCTCATCAAAGGAAATTAAATGATAGTCTGACTGTAGGATAAGTATGCATAGGGCAATAAGACTAGCTAGAAGGCTACTTTTCCTGTGTCCCTCCTCTGAGACACTCAAACTATTGTCGACTATGTGCTGTCCATTTTGACAGCATGGAGCAGTTAAAGAGATATCAGGACCCCTAAACCTTTGAAAGAAATTTAGTTGGCCTTGGAAACAGGGACTACTTGGTCATGGGCCTTCCAAATCATCTTCTTTTTGTCAATCTAAAGATTGGTTTTAGAACTCAGAACTAAACCAGGTGGCCTGAAGCTTTCTTTGCATCACCAGGTCTGTCTCTCTCTCTCTCTCTCTCTCTCTCTCTCAAATTTAGATCAGTTTAGCATCCTTCAAGACCAACTCTGTTTGTTCAATACTCCAGTACTCTAAGACTTGATCTGAATGCTGCTAAAATGGCAAGATGGCATGCTGCTATGTCCTCTAATCCTAACTGACTGGAGATGGGGCCCAAAGAAATGGGTGTCAAACCAATAATTCAAACAAAGTTTTCCTCCTGTGCATGTGCTTTTGTTTTCTTCCCACTCTGGGTCCTTCCTTTGATTAAGTCTTTTATCCTTGTTATCTACACAATCATGGTTTCTGTCCTTTCTTTTACATGTTTTACTTACAGAACTTCTCCCTGTATCCAAACCAAATATTCCACATAAGATCTTCCAGAGGATTTCTCCCAACAGTTCTTTATGGTCTCCATTTATCTACAACATGACCCTTTAAATGCTGTGGAGAAATTTTGACTGTTTCTGACCTCCATCATTTTCATTCCAGATACAACTCTTAACATTTGTCCTCAATGTTCTACTGCTTCCTTCCTTCCAAGCTGCTTCTGCTAGATCACTTTGGTGTGGGACTCCTGGTAGTAATGATTGTTTTTCAAAATTTCTCCAGGGATGCAGACAGTAATAATATGATCCATCACAGTCAAAATATCAGGATAAAATTCTCTTAATTAATGCAAAATGATGAGAGAACTACCTGCTTTAACAGAACTACCCCTACCGAAAATGACTCTCCTCCCCTAGAAACAGTTAAGAAATAGTCATTAATACCACTGTCCCCTATTTGTCTTGAAGTCTGTATTTCCCACATTTTTGATGCCTTTGCTCTTCTTCTCTTTCTAGCTTTTTAGGGCTTGAAATATTAGAACTGTCTCAAAGGTAAAACATGATTTCTATAATATTACAGATGAAGTTGTTCAACTATTGTCAGTCATCTCAGAAAGATAGTCTGTCTGACCTTAGCTACCAAACAGAAAAGCCTGTCAGAAAGACACTAGTAGAACCTCTAACCACAATTTTCTCATTCCAAGACCCTCATCCTACCCCCTATAAAGGGTCACATGCAGCTTTTTTTCAGTGCCAGATCCATCAATTACATATAAGAGTGAGTTTGCCTCTCATTTTTTGTGTTCTTAATCACTGGGATATAGGAATGGAATGGATTAGGAGGGGAGATGTGGGGGATCACAGGAAGAATAAAGGTAGGGTGTTTCACAGAGATCTTCTCCGTGGCCTGGAGAAGTGTGGTAAGGTCACAGAAGAACAACTCCAGAGGTCTGGATGGACCGAGAGATTGGACTTGGAGGAATGGTGGGGTAGGTAAAGATCTACAGTTAGCCTAAATCATTCCCTGGCTAAAGTAGCCTGTTGCTTCCCACACAAGGACTGTTGGAGCTGAAAATTTAGGGTAAAGCAATGATTAGGATACAGGCAGAGAAAAGCCACTTGATCTTCTGAAGCTTTATGAGGCAGAGAGGGAGGAGAGGCTTCAGAGATGGGGGAAGAGACTGGTAATTAGCTTTGTAGGATCTGGAGAAGAGGTAGAGATCTACAGTTACTTTACTTGCTTCCTTGGCTGGAGTGGCCTGAAATTTCCCAGAGAGTGACTGCTGGAAGTGGGGTCTGGGATACAATGATGAGTAGGAGATGGCAAGTTAGTAGGGGATGATGTATGTGACCACTGGAGATATGATCAGGAGGAGAAAGCAGGCTTCTGGACCTAATTGGGTATACAGTTAGGCATGAGACTGGTAGATTGGATTTTGGAGGAGCTGAAGCATAGATAAAGATCTACAATTAGGCTACCTAATTGTTTCCTGGGTAAGAGTGGCCTGTGGTTACCTAGTGAGTGCCCAGATGTCAAGTTAAAGGCAGTGGGTGTTGAGGGGGAGATCTATGTGATCTACTTGCAATGGGAACAGCAAGGTGGGTAGGGTTACCATGGGGGAAATGGGGTCAAAGCAGGTGGTCTTCTGAAGTATATCATGTTAGATTTGTAGGAGCTGAGGGATAGATGAAGATCTCTAGTTAGCCTACCTGCTTCTCTGCCTAGAGTGGCCTAAGAGTTCTCAGAGAATCATGATCAGCATCTTTTAATGGAGGATTCTTACACTTCAATAACCAATAAGAAACTCAATAACCATTGCAATGGTCTTTTATGTATTCTGATTTTCAATGCTTTGTTACTGTCTAACAAAGTAGCCCTGGTAGGGTAATGTCCTGAATTATGTGCTTCTAAGCAATAGGCTGCTTAGAACTCATCAAGGACACCTACATAAAGTTTTAGAGATCAATTTTCAATACCCACTTCACATCAAGGACACTCTTCATTTACTCTTTTCCAGTCTCAGGACAATCAGACCACAAATAAGTACTTTGTCATTTTGTGTTTCTTATCTTGATCTGTGCACAAGAGTTACCTGTTTGCTAGAGCACTTTCTTAGCCCCTCCTACTGTTGTTGAGAAACTTTCTGTCCTAGGATTATTAGAACTACAAAAACACATAGTTCACCCAAGGCCATGGGAGCCACTCTAACAAAGGATTGAGTGTGAATTCTCCAATGGAGGGTATCTAAACATGCTTTCAGATAAATTTAAGTGATGGGATAAATCCTCAAAACTAACCACATAATGCAAGTCACAAACAAAATATAAATAATCAAGAAAAACAAAATTGTTTTGTATAAGGATGTTGCCAAAACCCAAAGGAAGCTAGTGATCATATGTGTCTTTGTTTGTCTGCCTTGATACATTAAAGCAGATAGGGACTGTCTCAGTCCATTGATGGGAGCTTTGTATCAAAATCTGTCCTGACTGACTAAAGGTCATGAAGGAGCAATGTATGACAGTTCCAGAATATCTAAGGTTAGGAAAACAGGCATGTTACAAATGGGGGAGGTTAAAGGTAGATGAGTACTTATCATCATACCTACAATGTGCTAACTAGTAAACAAATAAACAAAAATTTTTTACAATTATTCCAAGTTATGAACATTTTCTCTATTTTCATACTTTATATAGATGTCAAATCATGCTTTGTAAGCTATTTTCCCAGCTAGAAACTATGTATGTATATGTATGTATGTATATATATGATGTGTGATATATGCATATATATTCAGTTTCTGGATGTATAGGAGAATATTTCAGTACATTAAAGTAACATATACCTATTCAATGATTAGAAGAAAAAAGAAAAATGCTTCTAAAGTTTACATTGATGAAAAAGATACTGTTTGCTATATTATCATAAATATTTATTTATATTTATAAATATATATATATATAACTGCACAAATTGTTACTATATTTATGATAATTTTGATTATATTTTAAACTTCTAAAATATAAAATATTATTATGGCTATTGATACTTATAAGCATATGAAAGAAATTATCTCTTGATAACTATTACCTTTTGCATAGCAATACTTTGACCAATATTTCTAAATTAACAAAACCAATGTCTTGGTGAAAAGTTATTATTACTTTGAGGACCTTCTACCCTGTAGGTAGTCATACCTATCAGGAATTGTATTGGGGTCAAATATTACATGAACAAATTTTAAAGTATTGTTTCAGTTAAGTTTTACTGCTGTGACCAAGGCAACTCTTATACAGGACAACATTTAACTGGGGATGAATTACAGGTTCAGAGGTTCAGACCATTATCCTCAAGGTGGTAGTGTGGCAGCATCCAGGCAGGTATGATGCATGAGGAGCTGAGAGCTCTACATCTTCATCTGAAGTCTGCTAGCAGAATACTGACTTTCAGGCAGATAGGAGTAGGATATTAAAGCCCACTCCCACAGTGACACACCTACTCCAACAAGGCCAGACCTCCAAATAGTGCCACTCCCTGGGCCAACCATATACAAACCATCATGAGTATTAAAGAAATATTTTTTAATGAATCATAAGGATTTTTCCAAGTACTATTGTATTTGTCAAAACAGCTTGAACATTTAACACTAATATAGGATAAATATAAAGATAAATGTTACACTCTTATTTAGAACCATATGCCACATTTTTTAAAAACTTTACCGTTGCTTGTTTTAAGCAGCTGTTTTAGACGATATTAAGCACTTTGATATAAAGAAAATATAAAACCAAGGCACTGTAGCCTCACCACCTGCCTAATTATCCTCAGTTAATTTCTACTTTGGGAAAAGGTGCTAAAATTTTCAATCAATCAGGTATTAGCTTCTGAGCTGTTATACTGTATATTGCTTTTTCAGGCATTTGAAACTTTAAAGCAGGGGGGAAGAAAGACAAGTACTGAGGACTCTGATGAAAATATTTTTGGAGAATCTTAAGAAACTGCCATAAATCTACTATTCTAAGAAGAACTGTAAGACGTAAGATGGTGATGATAAAGTAGACAGAGTATCACTTCTTTAATAAAAGGATTTAAGAACTGATTCAGATTTTATTAGAGTTTAAAAACTACAAACCCAGGGCATGAACACTGTATACCTGAGAAACCATTCAGAATAGAAAGAGTATTAGAGTAGAGAACAAAAGAAAACATACCATTTAAGCGTTCATGGAGTTCAGACACAGGAAAACCAAGAGGTCACATGGCAAAAAGGGAGTTGTTCCTTCCAGTCTGCAGATCAGCCTGTCTGTGCCTCTCTCCAAATACCTCACAGACTGTAGAGATCCCTGGAGATCTACATCACTCAGGGCAACAGTCTACATGGCTCCCAGGAGATCTGCTGCAGCCAGAGCATCAGTCTGCAGGGTTCTCAGGAGATTTACTTAAGCCAAGGCAATAATCTCCCAGGTGATTGGTTGTAATTAGAGCCACAAATCTCCTAGGAGATCTGTAGTAAACCAGGGACACAGAGACTCCACCCAGGCAACCTAACATCAGAGAAAACCAGATGGTAAGAGGCAAGCACAATATCACAAGCAAAAGAAGTCAATATACATTGAAACTGTGAGAACACAGCTCTCCCACCACTGTAAGCCATGGATACCCTAACAAACCTGAAAACCATGATGCTGACCTAAACTCTCATTTCATGAAGATAATAGAGACCTTTACGGAGGATGTTAATAACTCATTAAAGAAATACAGTCAAACAGATTGAAGGACTTGAAAAAAGTGCTCCAAAAATTAAATATGGAAGTAAAAAAACAATAAAGAAATCACAAATATAGAAAACCCTGGAAATGGAAAGCCTAAGAAAAATATCAGGAGCTAGAGATGCATGCAACACCAACATAATACAAGAGAGAGAGAAGAAAATCTCAGACATGGAAAATACCAAAGGAGATATTGACATTATGGTCAAACAAAAACAAAACATAAAAATTCCTAACCCAAAACATCAAGGAAACCCAGGACAAAGTGAAAATCTCAAACCTAAGTAAAATAGAAAGAGAATGAAAATTTCCTGCTCAAGGGGCCAGAAAACATATTCAACAGAACTATAGAATAAAATTTCCCTAACCTAAAGGATAACATAGCCATAAATGTACAAGAAATCTAGAGAACAGCAAATAGAGTGGACCAGAAAAGAAAATCTTCTTGTCACATAATAATAAAAACACTAAATGCACAGAACAAAGACAGAATATTAAAAGCACTAAGGGAAAATGGCCAAGTAACATATAAAGGCGGACCTATCAGAATTACACCAGACTTCTCAACAGAGACTCACAAATCCAGAAGATCCTGTACAGATGTCATGCAGAACCTACAAAACCACAAATGCCAGCCCAGGCTACTATAACCTGCAAAACTTCTTGATTGTAGATGGAGAGACCAAAATACTTCCATGACAAAATCAAATTTAATACACACACACACACACACACACACACACACACACACACACACACACTAATCCAGTTCTACAGTGGATTCTAGAAGAAACATACTATCAACACTAAAGAAAAACAAGAAATTAATCATCTTGTAAAAACTTAAAAGGAGAAAATATCTCTCTCTCTCTCTCTCTCTCTCCCTCTCTCACACACACACACACACATAAATCTACATACAACAACAAATAGAACAGGAGCTAAAAATCATAAGTATTTAATATCTCTCAATATCAATGAAATCATTTCTCCAATAAAAACACACAGGCTAACAGACTGGTTACATAAGCAGGATACAGCATCTTGCTTCATTGAAGAAACAAAGTTCAATAACAAAGACAAATACTACCTCAGAGTAAAAGGCTGGAAAAAGCTTTCTAAGCAAATGGTTCTAAGAAACAAACAGCAGCTGACATTAGAATATCCAATAAAATAGACATTCAACCAAAAATTATCAAATGATTTGAGGATGGACAATTCACATTTATCAAAGGAAACATCTATCAAGATGAAATCTCAGTTCTGAACATCTATACCCCAAATACAAGGGCATGCACATTCATAAAAAATAAAACTTTACTAAAGTTCGAAACACACATGGATCCTCACATAATAAGAGTGGGAGAATTCAACTCCCCACTCTCAACAAGGGACAAGTCATTGAAACAGAAACTAAACAGAGACAGAGTGAAACTAATACAAGTTATGAGCTAAATGGATTTACAGATGTATAGGGAACATTTCACTCTAAAACAAACAAAAAATTTGCTTCTTCTCAGCACCCCACGGTACCTTCTTCAAAAACTGACCATATAATTGATCACAAAACAAGCCTCAACAGATAAAAGAAGTTTGAAATAATCCCATGCATCCTATCAGATCACCAGGAACTAATGCTAGACTTCAATGACAATAAAACCAATAGAAAGCCCACATACCCATGAAAACTGAACAACTCTTTACTCAATGATAAATTGGTCAGGGAAGAAATAAAGAAATAAATTAAAGACTTTCCAGAATTCAATAAAACCAAAGACACTGAATGCTCAAACTTATGAGACACAATGAAAGGAGTGCTAAGAGGAGAATTCATAGCACCAAATGCCCTCTTAAAGAAATTAGAGAGATCCTACATTAGAAACCTAACAGCATACCTGACAGCCCTGGAACAAAAAGAAGCAAACACACCCAAGAGGATTAGATGGCAGGAAATACTAAAAATCAGGGATGAAATCGACTAATTAGAAATAAAATATTATTGTGAAGGGTGTTGTTTACCAACTTTCTTTTTCAGCCCATTTATTCTATGAGTAGAGGAAGGCTACTGATTTGTTTGAGATAATTCTATATCCAGCCAATTTACTGAAGTTGTTTATCAGGTTTAGGAGTTCTCTGGTGGAAGTTTTGGGGTCACTTAAGTATACTATCACATCATCTGCAAATAGTGAGATTTTGACTTCTTGCTTTCCAATTTGTATCCCTTTGACCATCTTTTGTTGTCTAATTGCCCTGGCTAGGACTTTAAGTACTATATTGAATAGGTAGGGAGAGAGTGGGAAGCCTTGTCTTGTTCCTGATTTTAATGAGATTGCTTCAAGTTTCTCTCCATTTAGATTGATGTTGGCTACTGGTTTTCTGTATATTGCTTTTACTATGTTTAGCTATGGGCTTTGAATTCCTGTTCTTTCCAAGACTTTTAACATGAAATGGTCTTGAATTTTGTCAAATGCGTTCTCAACATCTAGTGAGATGACACGTGTTTTTTTTTCCTTTGAGTTTGTTTATATAGTGGATGGATTTTCATATATTGAACCATCCCTGTATCCCTGGGATGAAGCCTACTTGATCATGTTGAAAGATCATTTTGATGTGTTCTTGTATTTTGTTTGCAAGAATTTTATTGAGTATTTTTGCATTGATATTCATAAGTGAGATTGTTCTGAAGTTCTCTTTTTTGGTAGGGTACTCACAGAGTAACTGTGGTTTCATATATAAATTAGGTAATATTCATTCTGTTTCTATTTTGTGGAATACTTTGAAGAGTATTGGTATTAATTTTTCTTTGAAGGTCTGTAGAATTCTGCACTAAAATCATCTGATCCTGGGAATTTATTGATTGGGAAACTTTTAATGGCTGCTTCAATTTCATAAGGGGATATAGGACTGTTTAGACATATTACCAAAGAGGAAAATGTCCTAAACAGAACACCAATGGCTCATGCTCTAAGAAAATCTAGAGACAAATGGAACCCATAAAATTAAAAAGCTTCTGTAAGGCAAAGGATATTGTTAATAGGAAAAAAAAAGCAACCTAAAGACTGGGAAAAAATTTGTACCAACCCTACTTCGGATAGAGTGCTAATATCCAATATATACAAATAACTGAAGAAGTTAGACTCCAGATAACTAGATAACCTTATTTAAAAATAGGGTACAAAGCTAAACAAAGTATTCTCAGCTAAAAAATAGTGAATAGCCTAGAAGCACCTAAAGAAATGTTCAATATCCTTAGTCATCAGGTAAACGCACATCAAAATGCCCCTGAGATTCCACCTCACAACAATCAGAATGGCTAAGATCAAAAATTCAGGTGACAGCAGATTCTGGCTAGCATGTGGAGAAAGAGAAACATTCCTTCATTGCTGGTGGGATTGAAAGCTGGTAAAACCATGCTGGAAACCAGTCTGGTGGTTCCTCTGAAAATTGGACATAGATCTACCTTAGGACACAGCTATATCACTCCTGGACATATACTCAAATGATGCTCCAACTTATAACAAGGATACATACTCCACTATGTTCATAGAATCCATATTTATAATAGTCAGAAGCTAAAAAGAACCCAAAGGATATAGAACATATGGTACATTTAAACAATGAGGTACTACTCAGCTATTAAAAGCAATGAATTCATGAAATTCTTAGGCAAATGGGTGGATCTAGAAAATATTATTCTGAGTTAGGTAACCCAGTTCCAAAAGAACACACATGGTATGGACTCACTGATAAGTGGATATTGGAATAAAAGCTCTGAATACCCATGATACAACTCACAGACCGTATGTAACTCAAGAAGAAGAAAGACCAAAGTGTAGAAGCTTCAGTCTTAATTAAAAGGACAAACAAAATAATCATGAGAGGTAAAGGTTGAGAGGAAGAGGGAATGGGGAGAGGAGAAAAAAATGGGGACAGGATCAGGAGTGGGAAGAAACAAGGAAAATACACAGCAGGTCAGGAAATGAAATAGAGGCATGTAGCAATGTAGGACGGGGAACTGGGGGGAGCCAACAGAAAGTTCCAGATGCCAGGAAAGCAAGAGGTTCCCCCACAGGTATAGCATTAGTTGAAATATCTAACAAAGGGGAGAGAGAACCTGTAGGGACCATATATAGAGGATAGGCATGGTCCACTGGTTGAGGGATGGGGCTACTCACCCTTCTCAAAACTTTAACCCAGAATTGTTCCTGCCTAAAGGAAATACTAAAACAAAGAGTCGAGGAGATACTGAAGGAAAGGCCATCCAGAGACTGCCCTACATGGGGATCCATCCCATATGCAGCCAACAAACACAGTCACTATTGCTGATGCCATGAAATGCTTGCAGACAGGAGCCTGATATGAATGTCTCCTGAGACACTCTGCCAGAGCCTTATTGATAGAGATGCGGATGCTTGCAGCCAACCATCTGACTGAGCAAGAGGATTTCAATGGAGAAGTTAGGGGAAGGACTGAGGGAGCTGAAAGAGTTGTCAACCCCATAGGAAAAACCACAATATCAGCGAACTAGACCCTTCAGAGCTCTGAGGTTTTAAACCTCCAACCAAAGAATAAACATAGAGGGATCCATGGCTACAGATGCATATGTAGCAGAAGATGGTCTTATCTGGCATCATTGGGAGGGGAGGTACATGATCCTGTAAAGGCCGGATACCCTACTGTGGGCAAATGGTAGGGTGGTGAGGCAGGAGTATGTGTGTGGGGATAGAGCACCCACATAGATAGGGAGTTTTTGGAGGGAAACCATGAAGGGGTATAACATTTGAAATGTAAATATGTAAAATAATCAATAAAAAAATTTTAAGAAAAAAAAACAAAGAGAAAGATACAAAAGTAAACAAAACAAAAATCTGGTTCTTTGAGAAAATCAACAAGATAGATAAACCTTTAGCCAAACTAACTAAAGATCACATTAACAAAATCAGAAATGAAAACCAAGACAGAATAACAATAAATGAGGAAATTTAAAAAATCATAAGATCTTATTACAAAAGCCTTTATTCAATAAAACTGGAAAATCTAGATAAAATGGATGAATTTTTACACAGATACCATGTACCTAAGTAAAATAAAGAGGAGGTAAGCTATCTGAAAGTTCAATATTCCCTTAGGTTAAAGAAGAACTCATTAAAAAGCTCCCCCCCCAAAAAAAAAAGAAGCTAGGCCAGATGGATTCAGAATTCTTCAAAAAAGACCTAATACCAATACTCTTCAAATTATTCCATAAAATAGAAACAGAAGGAACACTACCTAATTCATTCTATAAAGCCACTGTTACTTTAAAACCTAAACTACACAAAGGCCCAACAAAGAAAGTGAACTTCACATCAATTTCACTAATGGATATCAATGGAAAAATACTCAATAAAATTCTGGAAAAACAAATCCAAGAACACATCAAAATCATCATTCACCACAATCAAATATGCTTCATCTCAACAAAATGTAGAGATGGTTCAATATACAAAAATCTGTTAATGTAATCCATGATATAAACAAACAAATACAAGAAACCACAGGCTCATACCATTAGATGCTGAAAAAGCATTTGACAAAATACAACACCCCTTCATGTTAAAAGTATTGGAGAGATCACAAATCCAAGGCTCTTACCTGCACATAATAAAAGCAGTATAGAGCAAACCATCAGCCAATTTCAAATTAAATGGAGAGATATTTGAAGCAATCCCACTAACTCAGGAAAAACACAAGGCTTCCCTCTCTCAGCATACCTAATCAATGTATTACTCAGCATTCTAACTATAGTAATAAGACAACAAGGGGAAATCAAAGGATACAAATTGGAAAAAAACAAGTCAATGCATCACTATTTGCAGATTATATGCAAGTATACATGAGAGACCCCAAAAATCTACCTGACAACATCTACAACTGATAGACAACTTCAGCACAGTGACTGGATAGAAAATTAACTCAAAGAAATCAATAGCATTCCTTTATACAAATGATAAACAGGCTGAGAAAAAAAATGAAGGAAACAATCTTCATAATTGTCACAAATATTAAATAACTTGGTTTTAACTCATACTAAGCAAGCGAAAGATCTGTACAATAAAAACTTCAAATTCCTGACAACTAAATGGAAGAAGACCTCCGAAAATGGAAAGATCTACCTACTAAATATGAACATTCTACTAAAGCAATCTATAGGTTCAGTGCAATCCCCATCAAGATTTCAACACAGTTCTTTACAGACATGCAAAGAGAAATTCTCAAGTTCATATGGAAAAACAAAAAACCTAGGATAGCAAAAACAATCTTCACAATGAAAGAATTTTTGGGACAATCACCACCCCTGACTTTAAACTAAACTCCAGAGTAGTAGTGAAAAAAGAAATCATGATATTGGTACAAAGACAGATAGGTCGATTAATGGAATATAATTGAAGGCCCATAAATGAGCCCACACAGTTGTGGACACTTAATCTTCGACAAGGAAGCTAAAAACCTACAATGGAAAAAAGAAAGCATCTTCAAAAAAATGGTGATGGTCCAACCGGCAGTCTGTATGTAGAAAAATGAAAATAGATCCATATTTATTACCTTGCAAAAAGCTCAAGTCCAAGTGGATCAAGGCCTACACATAAAACCAGATAAACTAAATTGAATAAAGAAAATGAGGAAGAGCCTCAAACTCATGAGCACAAGGGGAAATTTTCTAAATAGAAATCAGGCTCTAAGATTAAGAATTGATATATGTGATCTCATGAAATGGAAAAGCTTATATATTGCAAAAGACACAGTCAATAAGACAAATTGTCAACCTACAGATTAGGAAAAAGTTCTTCACCAACCCCACATCTGATAGAGGGCTAATATCCAAAATATATAAAAACCTCAAGAAGCTAAACTCTGAAAACACAAATAGCCCCATTAAAAATGGGGTACAGAGATAAGAAGAGAATTCTCAACTAAGGAATCTTGAATGGAATAAAAGCATCTCAAGAAATGTGCAACATCATTACTTGTCAGAGAAATGCAAATCAACAGAATCCTGAGATTCCATCTTACACCAATTAGAATAGCTAAGATAAAAAAACTCAAGCAATAGTAGATTCTGGCAAGGATGTGGAGAAAGAGGAGTACTTCTCCATAGCTGGTGGGATTGCAAGCTGAGACAATCATTCTGGAAAATAATGTGGCAGTTCCTCAGAAAATTGAAAATAGTTCTACCTGAAGATCCAGTAATACTACTCCTGGGCATATACCCAAAAGATACATGCTCCAGTATATTCACAGCAGTCTTATTTATAATAGCCAGAAGCTGGAAACAATCCAGATGTGCTTCAACAGAAGAATGGATACAGAAAATGTACACACAATAGTATATTACTCAGCTATTAAAAATGATGACTTCACGAATTTTGTAAGCAACTAGATGAAACTAGAAAATATCGTCCTGAGTAAAGGTACCCTGGTACAAAAAATTATATACATGGTATGTACTAAATGATAAGTTGATATTAGCCCAAAAGCTTAGAATATCCAGGATACAACTCACAGACCACATGAAGCTGAACAAGAAGGAAGGCCAAAGTGTGGATGCTTCAATCCCTCTTTGGAGGGGGAACAAAACAATCACTGGAAACAGTAGAGTTCTGAGTGGGAGAAAGGAGGGAAATGGGAAAAGAGGGAGCAGACTTAAGTACAGGAAGAGATAGGAGAAAAGTCCAGAGAGTCAGGAGAATCAATAAAAATAGGTAGCAGTGTGGGTTGAAGAATGGAAGGAACCATCAGATAGTCCCAGACACCAAGGATGTGAGAGGTCCCAGGACCCAATAGGGATGACATTTGCTGAAATACCCAAAAGAGAGGAGATAGACCTTGAAGAGGCCAACTCTAGTATATAGGCATGACTCCCAGTAAAGGGAAGAAGCCATTCAACCATCTCATAAAATTAAACCCAGAAATGTTCTAGTCTAAAGGAAATGCAGGGACAAAAAATGGAGCAGAGACTGAAGGAAAGGTCATCCAGAGACCTCCCCACCTAGGGATCCATCCTATCTACAGATGTCAAACTCAGACACTATTGCTGATGCCAAGAAGAGTTTGCAGTCAGGTGTCATGTAGGACTGTCCTTTGAGAGGCTCTGCCAGAACCTGATTAAGACAGATGTACACATTTAATGACAACCATTGGATTGAGCATGAGGACCCCAATTGAAGAGATAGGGAAGTACTGAAGAACCTGAGGGGGACTGAAAACCCATAGGAAGAACAGGCATATCAATTAACCTTAAGTTTAAGAGATCCCAGGGAGTAAATCTCCAACCAAACAGTATATGTATATGAGTGATTCAGTGGCTGCTGTTACATATGTAGCAAAAGATCACCTTATCTGGCATCAATGGAAGTGGTGGCACTTGTTCCTGTGCAGGCTTGATGTGCCTACCAAGGGGAAAGGGGGAAGAGGAAAGACAGGAGTGGGTGCATGGGTGTGGGAGCCCCCTTTTAGAGCCAAAGGAGAGGGCTAGAGATGGTGGAGTTTGTGGAGGAGAGGGGAGACTGGCAAGGGTGATAATGTTTGAAATGTAAATAAACAAATAAATATATAAATAAATAAATAATTTGTTTAAAAAAAGAAAACCGAAGATAAAGAGGGAGCTATTAGTGGAAGAATAAGGACATCTCAAATGTTGAGGAAACTGAAAGTGCTAAGGAAAGCATCTTAGTGAAGATACAAAAATTTTATGTAGTATATGTATTTTCAAATACTTATATATTTAAAAATAAAAATGCAATCCCCATAAAAATTCCTTCTCAATTCCTTAATGAGATAGAGAAAGTAATTCTCAAATTTATCTGGGATAACAAAAATCCCAGGATAGCAAAAACTATTCTCAACAATAAAAAAACTTCTGTAGGAATCACCATCCTTTACCTCAAACTGTACTACAGAGCAACAGTGATAAAATCTGCATAGTATTAGTACGCAGATAGGCAGGGATATCATTGGAATAGAACTGAAGACCCAGAAATGAACCCACACACCTATGGTCACTTGATCTTTGACAAAGTAGCTAAAACTTTCCAATGGAAAAAGGACAGCATTTTCAACAAATGGTGCTGGTTCAACTGGAGGACAACATCAAGAAGAATGTAAATTGATCCATTCTTATCTCCTACTACAAATTTAAACTCCAAGAGGATAAAGGACCTGCACATAAAACCAGATATACTGAAAATGATAGATAAGAAAGTGGGGAAGAGCCTCGAACACATGGGAACAAGGGAACATTTCCTGAACAGAACACCAATGGCTTATGCTCTGAGGTAAAATAATCAACAAATGAAACCTCATAAAATTGCAAAGCTTCTATATGTCAAAAGGCACACTGTCAATAGGACAAAATAGCAACCAACAGATTGGAAAAAGATCTTTACCAATCCTCCAACTGATAGAGGGCTAATATACAAAATATTTACAAAAAATTCAACAAGTTAGAATCCAGAGAATCAAATAACCCTATTAAAAATCGGGGTTCAGAGCTAAACAAAGAATTCTCAACTGAGGAATACAGAATGGCTGAGAAGCACCTAAAGAAAAGTTCAACATAATCAGGGAATGCAAATCAACACAACCCTAAGATTTCACCTCACACCAGTCAGAATGGCTAATTGCAAAAACTCAAGAGACAGCAGATGCTGGGGAAAATGTGGAGAAAGAAGAACACTCCTCTATTGTTGATGGGATTGGAAGCCAGTACAACCAAACTGGAAATCAGTCTGGTGATTCCTCAGAAAATTCGACATAGTATTACCTGAGGATCCAGCTATACCACCCCTGGGCATATACCCAAAATATTCTCCAACATATAACAAGGACATATACTCCACTACTTTCATAGCAGCCCTCTTTATAATAGCTAGAAGCTGGAAAGAACCCAGATGTCCTTCAACAGAGGAATGGATTCAGAAAATGTGGCACATTTACACAAGGGAGTACTACTCTGCTATTAAAAACAATGAATTCATGACATTCTTAGGAAAATTGATGGAACTAGAAAATATTATCCTAAGTGGGGTAACCCAATCACAAATGAACACACATAGTATTCACTCACTGGTTAGTGGATACTTAGCCTAAATGCTTAGAATATCCAAGATAAAATTTACAGACCACATGAAGCTCAAGAAGGAAGACCAAAGTGTGGGTGATTATTAAAAACAGAAACAAAATACTCAAGTGATCAAGTATGTAGACAAAGTGTGGAGCTGACACTGAAGAAAAGGACATCCAATAAGTGATCCACCTGAGGATCTATCACATACACAGTCATCAAATCCAGACACTATTGTGGATGCCAAGAAGTGCATGCTAACAGGTGCCTGACATAGCTGTCTTCTGAGAGCCTCTGCCACAGTCTAACAAATACAGAGGCAGATGATTGCAGCCAACTACTGGAGTGAGCATGGGACCCCCAATGTCATTCCCAATTGAGGAGTTAGGGAAAGGACTGAAGGAGCTGAAGGGGTTTGCAACCCCATGAGGAGAACCATAATATTAACCAACCAGACACACCAGAGCTCCCAGGGACTAAATCGCCAACCAAGGTGTACACATGGAAGGACCCCATGGCTCCAGCTGCATATGTAGTAGAGGATGGACTTGTTGAGCATCAATGGGAGGGAGAGATCCTTGGTCCTGCGAAGGTTCAATTCTTCAGTGTAGAGGTATTCGAGGGCTGGGAGACAGGAGTGGGTTGGTGGGTGGGGGAATACCCTCATAAATTTAGGAGGTGGGTTCAGTGGGGGAAACCGGGAAAGGAGATAACATTTGAAATGTAAATAAAGGTAGTATCCAATTTTAAAAAAGGAAAAAAAACGAAATATTATCCTCTTCTAAGTACTAGAGCAGAAAGCTGAATTCTGAAGTTTCATATTGTCAGCCAAGGTCAGCCACTGCTCTAGGGGAGATAATATTGGGGAGGAAGGTATAATAAACCATGTAATGATTAATGACTCCATCTACATTTTTAGTACAGATTAAGGTGAGTGCACTTTCTCAAGCTGGTCTCTGATCAGATGAATAATTCTCTGGGCTTCTCTGCCACTTTAGACTTACTTAGTCTGCCTATGAGCACCATTCCCCTTTGTGTGGCCATCTGACTGCTCCATGACAGATATCTATGCTATTAATGCAAAGGGTAGGACTCCTCCTCACCCTACTTCTTTTCTCCACTCTCCTCTAGACAGCTGCTGGGATTAACAGCTTGCCTTCCCTGGGCAATTTCTTTCAAAATCTAATAAAATTGTCTTCCAGGGAGTTAGAGAAAGGAATGAAGGAGCTGACCTGACGGGTTTGCAACCCATAGGAAGAACAACAATATCAACCAATCAGATGCCCCAGAGCTCCCAACTAAACTATCAACAAAAGAGTACACATGGATGCACCCATGACTCCAGTGGGTAGGTGGGGAAAAAAACCCTCATAAATTCATGGGGATGGGAGATGGTAAAGGGAGTTTCTGGAGGGGTGGGAATTAGGAAAGGGGATAACATTTGAAATGTAAATAAAGAATTTAATAAAAAATAAATCCAGAACCCTGATGATGAAAAGAAAGGAAAAATTGTCCTCCAGATTCTGCTTGAATCCATTTTTAAATTGTTTTTATTCTTGAAAATAAGAAAATATAACAGGATACCTTGATTACCTCAGTAACATTTGTGGATCACAAATGTATCAGCTCAGTAAGAGGCATAGGAAGTCATTAGAGACTGCTACCATACCCAACAGTTAACAGCCTATCTTAGCTTCTGTTAAACTGTTTGCTTGTGCAAATCTGCTGAAGCTGCTGAGTGAAATATCAGATGTGCTGTTTGCTTTAAAATGCCTCTTCCTCTAAATGGTCAGGGCTACTCTTAGGTCCTGAATACCTGAGTATAGTCTCAGCAGGCTGAAATAACTACTTACATTTGGCCATAGACTGTGTCTGAGTGGTCTTCTCTGGGGGTCGGAGGCTCTCCATAGTACTATCAAAAATAAAGTTGTAGTGAATACTCCAGTAATAGAAAACATATTCTTAAATTCCAAAAGAAATATCTTGTCATTGTGTATTTCTAACTCACTTTCCACCAGATTTTTCCACATTCATATCCCTAGCCCCATCCAATTTGCTCTAACGTCACAGACTTCTTTTGTTTATACTACACTTGAACAGTATAGACAGAAATCAGAATGAAATAGGTCTTTTGCAAGTGGAAATTACATGAAACTTGAAAGAAGCAGCAGAGACCTTTGTCACTTGGTGATGCAGTTGCCTTAATGTCTGATTATTTGGGACACGTTTCAGCTAGGACGTGGCAAAGACTACCTTGCAAGACTTTGTCTGCTAGAGCTATACATAAATTTCATCTGGAAGAAATGATGGGACAATGACATGACAATCAGCAAGAGACTGCATGAGGAAGCAAACCAGAAGAAAGACTCAGGCTTTGTGTTCTGATGAATGACAAGAGAGCTTTTGGTTTTCTTTCAGCACCAGCCAGGTTTTATGCATCTACATGAGTGTATGGCAATCTAAAATGAACAATTAGGATGCTAGATACTACCTTTCATACTATAAGAAATGGTTCATTCAAAATAAACATTCAGAATATTCATCTCTCTCCTTTTGGAATCCAAAGATAAAAAATCGCAATCTTTTATTAAGAAGCTAAAATTTCACCTTTTCTCATATCCTGTCAGTTTTCAACAAGGCTTCACAAAGAGATTTTGATAGGAAGAGACAAAATATAATGGCACAGTATTCTCAATTTCTTTCTTTTTAAAATATA
Source organism: Grammomys surdaster (assembly GCF_004785775.1). Taxonomy (NCBI): domain Eukaryota; kingdom Metazoa; phylum Chordata; class Mammalia; order Rodentia; family Muridae; genus Grammomys; species Grammomys surdaster. The sequence continues at coordinate 5,133,990 of NW_021604619.1, read as the reverse complement.
TTATTAGAAAATTTGTACATTTAGAATGAAACATAGAACCTATAAGAAACAAATTAAATCATGTCATCAAATTCTCTTTAGTTTAATATTATTCTTAAAATATTAATAAATTAATTAAGTGACAATAACATAAAAATAATGATATAGTGACAAATACTTTTAGGAATCATTGCTTTTTGAGAGAAATGACAAGGAAATCCACACTTTAGAAAAAAACTAAATTGAATTAATTTAAAATTTAATGTACAGATATAATAAGTATGTCTCCATGAGGTACCATATGATCACATATGTATGGAGTTACTAATGTTTAAGTCAGGTTAAACATAGCAACTTTGAAACCAGTAACATATGATTTAGGAATCAATGTCAGGAAAGACTTTAGGGAGACAAATCACCTTCAAGTCCTAGCACTCTCTATTCCCTATCTCCATGCTCTGGGTGTTGTTGTTGTTTGTTTGATTGATTTAGATTTAGAAGCTCTAATAAATATTTTCTTGATCTTCTTTTTGAGCCAATTTGTGAATTTTTTAGTCACAAAATCAAGAACTGCAAGTGGGTATCTGTATTTCCTCCGTATCATCTGGAAATCATGACCAGATCCCTTCAATATCCAGTGACAGTGATATGAAATGTCTTATTTTATCAACTGAAGAGACAGGAGGAAGGTAGTTTAATATAAGAGATAGTGTTTTTATCATGAGATAGGATTCCTGTAAGTTTACATATGACCTCACTCCAACATTCTCAAATGAAATATGTATGTTGCGACAGTCTTTCTCACATTGGCCAACAAGGTCTTCATTCCTAAGATATCCATCACTTTAAAAAATTTCAAAAAAACAAAACAAAACAAAAAAAAATTTCAGCCATCTATGTTCCTGGCATACCTCTTAGTTTCCAATGGTAGAGAAGCTACACCTAGCTATATGCACTAAAATAGTCCTATCTGTTGAATGTCTGAGTCTAGTTTCTTTTCAGCCTTCTGTCCCACTGACCTGTCTCAGATATCTAATAGTAAGAATACTTTGAATATAATGTTTTCCTTGAATATTTTATATAATACACTTTGCTTTATTGACTCTAAAGCTGACATTGAAACATTAATCAAAGCAAAGCTAGAAAATCATTGCTTTTGTCTTATAAAAACTTTTAAGTAGAAATGAGGTTCAAAATATAGAAGACATAAAAGTAAGCATAAACTTAAGGACAAATACAGACATCGCTTCTAGAGTTCTGTTCCTAAGGATCCTCTTTTATTCATTCCACATTGCATTCATTCCACAAAGTACTAGTTCTATTAACCAAAATTCTCTAAGTCATGTTACCTTCCAAAATGAACTTAGCCAAGTTCATTCTCTCTATTAATTTGATAATTAAAACACAAGAAGTATCTAAGACATAAGGAAAGCAACTTTTTAAAAATTGAAGCAGCACACACATGCCACAGAGCATGCAAGCAGATACACACATGCGCGTGCGCGCACACACACACACACAGAGAGAGAGAGAGAGAGAGAGAGAGAGAGAGAGAGCGAGAGAGAGCGGGTGGGGGGGGGGGGGGGAGGGCGGGAGGGAGGGAGGGAGAGAGAGAAAGACAGACAGACAGACAATCAAGGTATATATAGATAAATATTTCACATAGGGTAAATGAGAAGTCCTGTAAGTGGATATTCATTTTTTCATTGAGGGACACAGGGATTTAAGTGCTTTTAGTGGCGTGGGATGTGTTGCATTCTCTAACTTGGTCAGATTTTATTAATGAAAACAAGAATACAAGAGAGCATCTTAATTTCCTCAGTATCATCTAGAAAACATGAATGAAATCCCTCAAAATCCAGTAAAAATGATATGAAATTTCTTATTTTATCAGCTGAGTTAACAATGAAAAAAATCTTCCCATAATCACCTTTCCTCATTGGACCCTGGAATCCAATCAACAGATTTATGTCTCTATAGCCCTACTCTTGAGATTGTCCAGCATAGAAAGACATTGAGTATGTTTTAACTTAAGTAATTCATTTGAGATGTATCCAATCTTTTGCATATCTGTCTTGCCCTTTTCAAGTATGGTTGTAGCAATTGTTTATCTACTCACTAGTAAAGACACAAAGGTTGTAAACATTTTTTCTAAAACTCTATAAAAAAATATCTACATGCAAAAAAAGGTTCAGTGATATGTACATCTTTATGCATGTGTGTGTATGTGTGTGTGTAAAGTAGTTATAATCAAAGGAAAAGAGACTATCGATTTGATAATTAGGCATCATGAGAGAGGTTCTAGGATGTGTAACTTGAAAGGATGGGAAGAATAAAAAGGAGGAAAGAAAGTGATATAATTCTAATTAAATTAAAGTTAATTGTAAGTGAAAGAGAATATATAGGAATACTTTTAAGACAGGGCTTCTCTCTGTGATGCTGATTGTCTTGAGCTCAGTCTGGAGACCTGACTTGTCTTAAACTAAATGATCTACCTGTTTCTGTCTCCTGACTTCTGGGATTAATGTGTATGAAGCTATTTCCTTATGTGTGTGTGTGTGTGTGTGTGTGTGTGTGTGTGTGAGAGAGAGAGAGA
>NW_021604619.1:5113816-5131315 GCF_004785775.1 Grammomys surdaster | reverse complement strand
GAGGGAGAGGGAGAGGGAGAGGGAAAGAGGATATATTATAATAGCACTAACAAATCCATTTGAACATAGCATTTGGAAATTATCAAACTATCATAATAATCATTTTCTCTCTTTATAAAAAATTTACTAAATGTTTGCTTTCCAGCTCTTAGTCTTGGAGAACTATCTTTATTATTTTTCTATGTACTGAAATATTGATACATGTAGTGTGCATAAGAGAATCATGCAGGTTACAAAATTATTCATTGAATGAGCAACTAGATTGCTAGTTGATGAACTTTTCTGAAGTTATTGAATTCTGAGGCTCTAGTCTGACCAATGTTCACTTGATCTTCTCATTAAACAATAACATTATTTGTAAGCATGGAAGGGGCGAAGTGTGAGTGAATAGGAAAGATAGTGATTGTGTTAATCAAAACTAAGAATCTTTGAATACCTTTATCAAATGCATTGATTAGAAAGATAATTTATTTTAAAATGGTCAAACTTTTATTAATGTATTTTTAAAATTTTTAAATTATATATGTGCTATATTTACATTATTTCTCCTCCATATTCTACCTCCAGTCTAATACTCTCGATACCCAAATTCATGGTCTCTTTTTCTTTAATTTTATTCACTATTTTTCGAGAAAATTATATATGTATATATACATGTATATATGTGTATATGTATGCATATACCCACACAAAGATTATAGATTGATAAACAAATGTTAAAGTAATGATAGATGGTATAAAAGACAAATGCAGAGAGAGAAGGAGGAGAGAGAGAGAGAGAGAGAGAGAGAGAGGGAGAGAGAGAGAGAGAGAGAGAAATACACAAATATAAGAAAAATCTGCTGGGCCCATTTAATGATGCTTGTATGTTTATATTTTTAAGGATGACTGCTTAGTATTGGGAAATGCACTAGGGTACTTGACCTAAGAATTAGAGTTCTCACTTTATCAACAGTTGATAATGATAATTGTCTATCACTCTTTCAGTAGCACATGGTCACAAACTGGGATACACACACACACACACACACACACACACACACACACATGCACACACACTCACCTTAACCAAAAATTTGAAATATCTGTATGTACCCTATATAATCATCATCCAATAAAATTTAAAAGTCAATATCAAACAATCTTCCAGTAAGTATGCAAACTCATCGAGGTTATACTATACTATATATTACTGAATGATGATTTGGGCAAAGGAGTAATTCAGAAAGCAAGCCACCAGTAGTCTCCAAGATAAAACAAGTATTACAACTACCTTTGTTTACCCACCATAACTCCATGATGAGTGCCTGTTGTCAAAGACACACAGGCATCAACCCATAGACTCAAAATAACCAGAACACTTCTTCCCTGCTGCCTTTCATAGTCCCAGAAGTTAGTAGGTATGTTACTGGAGAAGAATATATATCAGTTGTCTTACTCTAGACTGAATACTGCATGCTATAGTGATGACCTGGCAGGCAAGATTTGGCTATGGTAGCAATAATATAGTCATAAGGTAACTAGTTGTTTTCAACAGGAAAAACGTACACTCTTGGTGCTATAATCCTTGTTAACAGCCCATGGTTGTGGAGGATATAGAATCCAAAGTAGAACTGGCTATCGTTATTTCACTAAGAGGTCGTGCTGTCAAAAGTGCTTTCTAAATATTTATGTATATACTTACAGATGAGGGCTGTTCTCAAATTTGATCAGAGAAGTTTCTGTTAGCAGTGAGCATTAGCCAGTGGAACATGCATAACTAGTCAAAATACTAAGAATAAAAGACTGAGTATTCAGCCTTGACAGAGATAATATATTAACATCACCACCACCAAAAGTCAGAGAACACAATGAAAGAGGATACAGAGAGGGTGTAAAATCAAAGGAACTGAAGGAGTGCTGTCACATGCTGGATTTTGAACATTATATGACTATTATACTGATAAAACCACAATAGCCCTTTTCCCTGGCAGAATACCTACATAAAACTGAGCCAGGTAAAATCCCAATGTAAATGGGAAAGGTGATTTCCTGGCTCTACTAACTTCAGAGGAGCTACTGAGTGTAGACAGCTTCTGAGCAAGAGAGAATAGATTTTTATTCAGGACATGGCAATAACTATTAGCTTTTCTATAGCTAAGTAGACGGTTACACATCCATGCATATATGAGCAGCATTAGCTCAATTTTATGAAGTGTCAGATAGATAGATTTATAAATCAATGATGGATATGTAGATAGAAGATAATTTTGGGGGGATTTTAATAGAGGATATGAGGAAAACTAGAGCTGAATGATGATAGGTGAATCTAATCTATATCCATAGATAAATATATATGGTGCCAATTTGGAGGAGATTTCTCACTAGCTGTATGCTCTTTTCCTGACTCCCTCCTACATTTCTTTTTTGGTCTGCCTCTGAGTTGACATAACGTGAACTGTCTGCTAGTATACATATAGCTCATTAAAAGTATGAGCAAATAAGTAATTCATCTTGTAGGTCATTCTCTCAGGTCATAATTGGGTAAAATAACTAATAATGATTCCTTTGTTCTCATTTTCAGACCTCAAAAGTGAGATTATTGTGAAAAAATACACAAATGCAGCAAGACATATGTGACATGCAATTACATTTCAAATACAATTCTCTAGATGCTTCACCTAAATCCATTTTCATAATTAACATAAACTGAGTACCATATTAAAAACTTGTCAGATGCATATTTCTCAAATATATATTTCGATAGCTTCCAATTAAAGTGTTAGAATACAAGTGCAATATCTTATTTCCTGAAGAATCAATTTGAACTGACTAGATCCCAGTCAGGGAGATAGCTCAGTTAGCCAAGTACTTGCACCACAAGTGCAAGGATCTGACTTCTATGATAAGTATAAAATGTGGTAGGTAATGTATGGAGGAGCAGAGACAAGAAAATCCTGGGCACTCTCAGTGATTCCTGGCTTGCCAAAAAAGGGCGTTACTGGTAAGCTTCTGAGAAAAATCAAAAGGAAAAATGTCACTTGAATTTGACCTCTGGTTTGAGTGTGCACACTCATAGATACAAATATATATATATTTAGTAAAAATAAAAACAATACTTAAAAGTACATTTCAACCAGCATTTTTGTTTCAAAAATAATTAAAATATAAAGGAGTAGTAGCATACTTCTCACAACAAAGAAATACAGGCTTTTTCTTTCAAACTTTAGGTTACAAAACCTAGAAAGATCCCTCTGGGAAGTTCAAGTTGGCTAAAACTGTCTCAAAATCTGAGTTCACAATAGTAATTGTTCAGCTGTTATTCAGCTTCTTTAGTGTAAGAAACAAAGGCCAACAAAATGATTGTTCCACATGACCTGAGAAAGAAAAAACAAAGACTTAAAAGAAAACCTCAAGGCAACCAGTGGAGCACATTTTCAATCCTAGATGGCTGAGGTCGGGAGAAGGTAAAATAGATTGTGTGATGTTTTGCAACATCCACTGTAAACATTAAAAGCAGGCTAGCTTTGCAACTTCAGGGCCTGCTTCTTATTCTGAAATGCTACAAAGAAGGGTAGCTCCACAAATTTTTTTCAGGAAACAAGAGGTTATATAATGCTTGAAAACATCAACTGTTTTAAGACAAAGAAAAATCAAAACAGGAAAAAAATCTTGCAAGGTGAAAATCGAAAACTAGAATATTATGTTTGAATTAATTATTTTGTTGTTGTTGTTAATCTTATTACATGGTAGTATTTCTATTCAAAGAAGATATTAAAAAATACTCTATGCCCTATTAAGCCTAAATAATGGTCACACACTACAAATAAAAATCTCTGTTATAAGACAGCACTGAGGCTGAGAAGATGGTCCAGCAAGCTTGACATCTAGGGTTAGAGCCCTCGAAATCACGGTCAGGGAGAAAACCAACTCTAAGAGCTGCCTTTTGACCTTGCACTGTAGTATGTATTCCCAAATAATCTCTCTTTTCTCTCTCTTTTTCTTTCTCATACACACACACGCACACACACACACACACACACACACACACACACATGCACACACTCACAGGTATTTTTCAAAATACAGCATGAGGATGAAGTGTTCCAACACCCTACCCTGAGAGAGACACTGTTATTCTCACAGAGGCTTCTTCTGGCATTCTTTGCCACTCAGCATGAAATTAAAGAATTCCCTGGAAAGCAGCTAGACACATGTCAATTGCTGGCTCTCTGCCAAACTAATCATCAGATATTCTTGACTCTGAGCCTGCCATTTAGGAAGTGTGAGGCTCCAAATCATAAGTTCTATACCTGGAAGGAACAGCTCAAGTCGACCTCCTTCAGGAGCTCCCCAAGACTCACTGTGCCTTCCCCAGGACCATTTAAAAGAGAGTATTATCATAGACCTTTATACAAGTTATAAAATTAGAGGATTATAATAAATAAAATATTAGTTTTATTGATAGAAGAGCTAGAATAATAAACAGAGATTTGGTGGTTTTTCAAATTTGTTCATTTGTTTTAGCTATGCTTGTGATGAGTAAAATGGAATATTATATTAAGTGGCAATTGCATTGTTTTATAAAATGAATTTACCAGACAATTCGTATCTGGAGCAGTGAGAATCAATATTTGAACATGGCCATCGCTACACTAATTTAGATACTTTTTCATACACTTAGATTTTAAAATCTGGCTTTGGGCTTTGTTTGGCTATAAGTGAACTTGGCCTTCTTTTCCCACATGTTGACTACAATGTATTGATAAAACATTCAGTTATGTAGTTGAACCTGTTGGGAAATGCTTCACACATGGTGAGGGATCATGACTGAACACCCCTGACCTTTAAGTTGCTATGTGAGAAAGACTATTGTATCCTGATAAAGTACGTCTTATCTGTGTAGTAGCATGAAATTATACATGACAACATTTATAAAATAATTTTAATGTTAAGTCTGTGTGGAATGTAGCAATTGTCCCATTATCTCCAATAAACAAAGTATATAAAATAAGCATTCTTGATAGGGAAGTCATTTCTAGAATTAAAAATAATCTGTGGTAAAACTGAACTAAACATGTTGAAATTAGTAAAAGTAGGACAAATGCTGTTGTATTTGGTTTGTAGGGAATTAGTGTTTGATTCCTTTGTAATACTAATTTTTAAAAAAGCTTTGAACAGTGCTTAACTTTTTAAAATGATACAACACCTATGATTTTAAAATTTGTTTAGTTTCCAATATTTTGTCCTATCAACTTCCAACGTTGTGAGACCCTGTATGGTTTTACTAGAGAGTTACTGCCAGCATTCCCCCTCTGAGGCATTTCCATTCTATTAATCACGTTCTCCTTATTCATTTTTGTCAGAAAGATCTGGTTCACTATGTCTTTCTGGATGCAGACCTCCTCTTTTCAAAGGGGAACAATGTCAGCATTTCTACATTAGCTTCTTCCTCCAGTAATTTGTTGTGAATTTAACTTTGAGAGTTTTAATTGTTGTTTTCATTGCTTTGGTCTTTGGTCAAAAAAAAAAGTTGATCCTTTGATTCTCTATTTATTTTATTTTGTTATTTTATTCTATGCCTATTTGTCCACGAGAGGAAAGAAGTTATCACAACTGCAAGTTTTGCCAAGTGAATGAACTGAATGACTGATGAGCGAAACTCACTCACTGTCCCATGTAGAAAGATGTGTTGTTATTAGTCACTCACTGTCCCATGTAGAAAGATGTGTTGTTATTAGTCACTCACTGTCCCATATAGAAAGATGTGTTGTTCTTAGTCACTGGACACAAAATGTTTCTTCTACTTATAAAGTAATGAGTGGAGTGAAGAGCTCACCACATAGGTGCAGTTCCACACAACTAGTTACTGTGAAGTTTGAAAATGAGATACTGGTATTTTGACGCTACTGTTATTTAATTAAATCATGTAAATTGAAATCCAAGACTGGCAGGAACCCATTGTGACATGTCCTAACAGTAACATTGTATCACATGGATTCAGTTGCCCCTGTAAAATAAATTGGATTAGAGGCCAATAAGTATTTCAGAAGTGCTAGGTTCCTCTTGTAGGGATCTATGAGAAGTTTGGGATAAAGAAAACTACCAAATAGCATTCTAGTCTGAATTTTTTTTTTGGCCCAGTTAGTCCACTCTGGGATGTTTCCTCTGTTCTCTTTTTATTTTTGAAATGGTTACTTAGAAACTATTTGTAGAAAATTATAAAATATGTCCAAATATCAAATTTTATCATATAACTTCTATTTACTATTACTGATTAATTAATACTGTGCATATGTCCAAAAGTATAGATTTTGGTTAATGATGTACGAGTATTATTTATATTATGGCATTGATTTTGTTCATATCTAGTTTATGCTTCATCATGGGAATATATTAAAATCCCCACAGACATGAATGTAAATGCTACATTCATACTATAAAAATTGCTGGCCTCCAGAACTCTGTGCCCAGTAGTGAGCAGAGCTGAAACAGTGCACATAGACAATGTATTTCTAAGCATTTGTACTAATTACATAGATGAATGGACATATTTAAGGCCTTTGACCTATAATCAATTAGTTATTTTAGTTTCAATTAAATAATAATTGATAATGATATTGCCATTAAAAACCTAAATTTAATCACTGTTCTTAGAACCTGCTTTGTCTTGAGTGTTTTAGTAAACTAAGGATTTTTTTTTTTTTTGAGAACTGGCCAAGTTGATAAGAAGAGAAAACATGGTAAAAAAAAATATCATTTGTCTCGAACAACAATGGGATTTTAGATAAAAAAAATTCCCATTTTTAGCAACAATATTTCTAAAGGAGCACATGAGGAATCTTAAAGGGACAATCTAAGCAACATGCTGAAAGTGACACTAGAGGCAGACTCAAGGGTTTCTAGCAGGGATTCTTGTTTTAAGATCTGGGCCTGTAACTACGTCCATGAAGGCATGGTGTGAGTCTGGATCCATCTTCCTGCTGTTGGCATCAGCACAGAGACTTCACTTAGGTGTATTTTCAGCATCAGGAACTCCACAGGCCCACAAGCAGAGTGCAGCGTGGCTGATGCTGAGCACAAAACTATTGCTGCTGAGAGAAAGAATAACAAGCACAGACGAGCACTCTGATATCATTTGGGGAAGAGTAGAAATCAATAAGATAAAAATGGACCATCGATTTTTTTCCACATTACTGTTTGCTTGTAGGTGTCTTCATTTGTTCTTTTATTTATTTTGTTGGTTCTTTTTTTTCCTTTGCAATTTTTATTAGTTCCTTGAGAATTTTGTACAATGTATTTTTTGTCATATTCACCCCTCCTTGAATTCTTCCCAGATCTGCCTGCCTTTACTATGAAGCTAACTTTGTCCTCTTTTGATTTATCTATTTATTAACTAAAAAATCAAGTTCAATTTCCCTTGCCCAAATATTATTGAATATGTAGAATTTCAGGGACCATATCACAAAAAAAAGAGAAAAAAACGGAAAAGGAAAAAGAAAAAAGAAAATATTACAAAAACATGCAAACAAAAAAAAAACCTGAATCTTCCTCTCCCAGCAGATATGAATTACCAAAAACTCTTCAGTTAGTGGTGGGAATTCATCATATAGATGCTGTGATATTGTCTGGACTGATGTTCCATGGCTCCCTTTTATGCCATCACAAAATTTGTGAGATCACATATACCACTACTGTGCTTTTTCCTGAAAACACTGCCAATTTATAGTAATCCACTGCCTCCAGATTTTACTGTCCTTCTCCCTCCTCTTATGTAATAATTCCCGAGGCTTGGTAGGATCCTGCCCCTATGGCTCAGCATTCCAGTGTCTTATGTTCTGCACCTTGACCTAGCTCTAGGTCTCTTTGTTAAATGACAATGAAAGAAACAAGCTTAACTGCAACTGTGTGATGAGTTAATCTATGTCTATAAATGATAGCTCATTACAATTTGGTACAACACTATGGCCATTAAGCAGAATCCTCTTGTTGATACTCTTGGTTACTCTTTGCAGTTTGATGTTAAATGCCCCTTATTCTGAAGACATCAAACAGATGGAGCACAGAACACTAGAAGCTCAGTATTCACCTGGAAGTGTCATCCCTGCTGGCTAGCTTTTATAGTGCATGAAGGTACTATACATATTGCTGAAGGAGAGAAGCAATCATCTGTCTTACTAAACTGTAAACTCAGAGCTCCAATCACTTTCAGCCTGTCAAGATATGCCCACTGAAGCAAGAGTGGCGGAGCATTATGGGAGTAATGGACCACTTTCTGCTTGAATTTAATCCCCTGTTGCATGAGATGAAAGCCATATTTTGCACCGTTTTAAAGAAGAGAACCTGGGCTAGGCATTACAGTTCTCATTGGAGACCCAACTACTACTATAATATGCTATTTTGCTAGTTCTTTAGTCATTTTGTCTAAGGAATAAGACATCTCCAGAAATCTGTCAGCATTTTCAGTTTGCCTTTGGAAATTATCTTGTGCTAAGTAAACTTCTTGATAGTCACTCATAAAGGCATCACAAACAATTAGAATTTTCAGATATAATAAAATATCAACCAAACAAAATACAAAACAAAACCTTTGAGTAAACTATCATTCAGATTAAAAATAATTTTATCATATTTGTTGCTTTTCATTTTTATTACTTTATTTATTTACATTTCAAATATTGTTCCTGTTTCCAGTTTCCCCTCCACAAAACCTAGATCCCTTCTCCCTCTTCAATGCCTCTATAAGAATGCTTCCCCACACATCCATCTAGTCCACCTCCTCACCACACAAGCATCCCCCCATGCTGGGCATGGAGCCCCCACAGGACCAAGGGTTTCCACTCTAATTAATGCCAGAAAAGGCAATCCTCTGCTACATATGCAGCTGGAGCCATGGGTACCTCCATTTGCATTCTTTGGTTGGTGGTTTAGTCCTTGGGAGCTCTGATGGGTCCAGTTAGTTGATACTATTGTTCCTCCTATTGGGTTGCCATCCCCTTCAGCTCCTTCAGCCATTCCCTTAACTCCCCATGTTCAGTCCAGTGGTTGGCTGAGAGCATCTGCATCTGTATTAGTCAGACTCTGGCAAAGCCTCTCAGCATAGTTATCCAGGCTCCTGTCAGCAAGCACTTCCTGGCATCAGTAATAGTATTTAGATTTGGTGTCTGCAGATAGGATGGATTCTTAAGTGGGGCAGTCTCTGGGTGGCCTTTCCTTCCATCTCTGCTCCATTCATTGTTCCTGTATTTCTTTTAGACAATTCTGTATTAAAATTTTTGAGATGGGTTGGTAGCCCCATCCCTTAACCAGGGACCTTGCCTACCAACTGGATATGGTCTCTACACCTTTTATTTTCCACTTGTTGGATATTTCAGTTAATCTCATCCCAGTTGGGTCCTGGGACATTCTTGCTTCCTTGGCATCGGGGACTTTCTAGTGGTTATCCCCATTCCCCATTCCCTACTGCTATTCACCTTTGTTAAATTCCCTAACCCCTCTGTATTTCTCCCCTGTCTATTCCCACTCCTGATCCACCCCCCTTTTTCCCTCCCTGTCCTCTTGCCCTCCCAGTTCTCTTTCTCCCTCTACCTCCTGTGATTATTTTATTCCCCCTTATAAGTAGGACTGAAACATCCATACAATGCTCTTCTTTCCTCCTTAGCTCCATATAATCTGTGAGTCGTATGTTGGATATTCTAAGCTTTTTTTGCCTAATAGCAACTTATCTGTGAGTACATACCATGTGTTTTCTTTTGTGTCTGGGTTACCTCACTCAGGATGATGTTTTCTAGTTCCATTCACTTGCCTGCAAATTTCATGAAGTCATTGTTTTTAATAGCTGAGTAGTACTCCTTTGTGTTAGTGTACCACATTTTCTGTATCCATTCCTCCATCTGGGTTGTTTCCAGCCCAGCTTCCAGCTATCATAAATAAGGCTGCTATGAACATAATGGAGCATGTGTCATAGTTATATGTTGGAGCATCTTTTGGGTATATGGCCAGGAGTGGTATAGCTGGGCCCTCAAATAGAACTATTTCCAATTATTTGAGCAATTTTCAGACTGTTGTCCAGTGTAGTTGTATCAGCTCACACTCCCACCAGCAATGGAGTATTGTTTGTTCCTCTTTCTCAACATCCTCAATAGCATCTGCAACATTGAAACATAAAAACATTTTCTTTAAAAAATTGCCTATGACTTTGAGATTCATATTTAAGTGGGTATCTTATACTATGCCTTTAGGTTATTGTATTCAATCAAATGTAAATGTAAGAAGTTACAAGGATTAAAATTTCTGAAATGTTTACAGAAGTAAGTTACTGGTTCTCACCAATGAACATGGTATGACAAGACTGGGTAAGAGGGCAAAAATCTAGAGTGTAGTTTCCAGCTATTTTTTTTCATAAGGCATTTGAACTTTCGATGTTATCAAAAATAGAGAGAATCTTGGGTGGAAATAGTGAGAGTTATTGAATCATAAATGGCAAATAACAGTAAAAAACTTCTCAATTTATATACCTGACTATAATAAATATATATGGGACAAATTTACTAAGGAATAGGACTTTATAAACTCACTTTCTGCAGTTTATTTCAACGAATTAACTTTTTAACTTTAAGAATAATTTTAAAAGCAACATATGAAGTATAATTAAGCTTACTTTCTTTGAAAATTATTTTAAACCTCTCACTCTAAACATTTACACTCTTTGTTTCCAATTTGTTTTGATGTGTAATGCTCTAGATATTTACTTGAGATAGTCAAGTAATATTAACAAAAGTTGTAAATTAGACAACCCCTTATCTTTTAAAGATTTCTCTGAATATGTATAGTGTGTGTGTGTGTGTGTGTGTGTGTGTGTGTGTGTGTGTGTGTGTGTGTTTGTCTAGGTCCTCTCTGAAGAAACTTATTACAAGTTTAGAAACACACAGTTGGTTAGGAATTTTCTCAGGTCTTCATTGAATGAAAATATCTTTATTTAGCCCATATTTAAAAGTGAAATCTTCAAGTGTATAGAAAATTCTATGCCAATAGTTTTTATTGTTTCAGTACATATAGTACATCACATACCATTTTCTTATTTCTAGGAAAATTTCTGTATGGGTCCATTACAATTCTGATCTTTGTTTCTTTTTAGGTATTATTTTTCTTATCTTTAAAAATGTGAGATTACTTTTATTTCATTTATTTTTTAGACTATGGCCTTAACATGCCCAAGTATAGCTGTTTGAGGATTCAAACTTCTTGTTTCGGTCTTAGAACAACAAGAGTCCTTTTTTTCTTTTGAATCTGTACTTTTATGTCTTCCATCATTTTGTAAAATACCCCATAGTCCCTATTCCAATATTCTTTCTGCCATTTTTTCTTCCTCCTTCTCAAGCTCCAGTGAAATAGTAGTTACAGTGTAGAAATACTATAGTTGTTTTTATGCTCTGTGTATGTTACTTGTGGTGATATTTGGAGGTTCTTTGGGGTGGATTTTTTCCTTTTATTTCTATTTTTTGGCCTATCTATAAATTTATCAGTTCTTTTCACAATCATGTTAAACCACGTGATGAACTGATGGAAGGGATTGTTCAAGTTGCATTATAATTTTATGTTTCTTCAACTTTAAGTTTTCACTTGACTCTGTCTTACAGTTTTATTTCCTCGAATGAAATTCACAAGATGTTCACCTCTAATATCTATTTTGCCAGTTGCTTCAGGAGCATGTAATAATAGTTATCTCAAATGTCTCTTTCATATTTCCAAGAGCAGGAAACTTAAGTGTGCTTCAAATGGTTTCTTTGATACCTTGTTTAGAGGAAAATTGTTTGTTGTTGCAGTTTAAGGTTAAAATCTTTTTGTCTGGGGGCAATTTTGACCTAAGCAAGCTTTGTGGATCATTTGGGAGTTTGTAAATCTAGTAAAACTTTGTGTGGGATTTTCATGGTAGTATTATTACCTTAACAGCTCTACAAACTTTAAAATCCTATCAGTTGACTACCATCATCCAGTACTTAGAATGGCGTTTATAATGAATTCTACTTAGAAGGGGGAACAAAATAATCATGGGAGGTAGGAAAATGGAGGGACCTATCTAGGAGAGAAAGATGGGGAGGGAAGAAAAGTCGGGTAGAATCAGGTATGGGAAGAGAAAGGAGAAGAACCCAGAGGGTCAGGAGAATAAATGAAAATATGTAACAGTGGGGGTGGGGAAATGAGGGTAGCCATTAGTAAGGATAGTCCCCATGGAAATGAGAGGTTCCTAGGACCCAGCAGGGATGACATTAGGTGAAATATCATACAAAGAGGAAATAGAACTTTTAGAGAGCACCTCCAGTTGATAGGCACAGCTGCCAGTTGAGGGATGGGTCTACCCACCCATCATAAAAATTCTAACCCTAAGTCGTTCCATTTTGAAAGAAACACAGAGACAAAAATTGCATCAGAGGCTGAAGGAAAGGCTATCCACAGACTGTCCCACCTAGGGATCCATCTCATTGGCAGACACCAAACCCAGACACTACTGTTGATGCCAAGAAGTGCTGACATAAGCCTGATATAAATGTTCACCGGGAGGCTCTGATAGCACCTGACAAATACAGAAACAGAACCCTGGGGAATCCAGTGGAAGAGACGGGGAAGGACTGAAGGAGCTGAAGGGGATTGCAACCCAGGAAGAACAACAACACTATCAACTAAATGGACCACCAAGAGCTCCAAGAGACTAAACCACCAATCAAAGAGGGATCTGTGACTCCAGCTACTCATGTAGCAGAGGATTGCCTTATCTGGCATCACTGGAAGCAAGAGCTTGGGATGCTTGAGGAATGAGGTTGGAAGGGTGTGTGGAGGAGCACCCTCTTAGAGGCAAATGGGAGAGGGGATGGAATAGGGGGTTTGCAAAGGGGAAACTTGGAAGAGAGACAACATTTAAAATGTAAATAAATAAAATAGCCAATAAACAAAACAAGACAAGACAAAACCAAACACAGTTGTCTTCTATTTTCATTCCTACTTTGCAGAATTCATGGAATGATGTTTTCTTCAACTATTGTCCTTTCTGTTAGGTATGGGCTCTTATCCCATTTTATTCAGTGATAGACATGTGGAATGAGGAAGACTTCATTTCCCTTTTAAATGTCTTGAAGTTTCCCTGATTATAACATTTAAAGCTGTATCCATCCCCATGCTGAACCAATGACTTAGCCATTAGGGAGAGTTGGCTGTGTGTACAGAAGACCCTGGTTTAGGTCTCAGACCCCACGTGGCAGCTCCAGATCCAGAGATCCAATGTACTCCTTTGGTTTCTATGTACACCAAACCCCTAGGCAGTGTGCTTCCATACCTAAGGGCAAAAACACTCGCAAAGATAAAACAGATAAATCTTTAACCACATTGCACCCAATCTCTATTTTTCTTTCCTCTATCTCTTTAAGTATTAGTTTTCTCTATTCCATCTATTATCGTGAAATATAATTTATAGCATTTTATTTTTTATACAAATTTTCTCTTTTCTCACATTATTATTTATGAATATAGTTTTTGGTCAGTAAATTCTCATAGTGAATAGAGTCATTGTTATTGAATCAAATATAGTTTCTGTGAGAATTATACATAACTATATGTCTGAAAGTAATGACATTTAATTTTTATTCATGATAATATCTATATAAAGTGAAAAAGCACAGACAAAAGCAGTCTTTTTATTATTTAAGAAGTGCTTGATTCTTATCAGCACTGTGTGATTATCCTAAGAGAAAAAGTCTAGCAATTAAGACTTAAGGTTGTACCTCTTTTTATTATTGAAAATAGATTCTTCTTTCATACAATACATTCCGACAACTCGTTCCTCTTCCTCAATTCTTCACAGTTCCCCAGTATCTCTTCTTTTCTGCAGATGTACTCCCCACTCTATTTCCTCTCTCGAAAAGAGCTGGCCTCCAAGATATGGCAGCCAAACAGAACAAAACAAGGTACAAACAGACATGGGAAAAGCTCTCAAATAGGTTGGATAAGACAACCCAATGGGAGGAATACTGTCCCATGAGCCATTAAAAGAGTCAGAGATACTTGCACTGTTAGAAGTCTCACAAAAACATCAAACTACTAGCCATAACATTAAAGAAGCAGAGTATGAGCCTGCTTACCACTTCAGTCTCTGTGAGCTCTTGAGTCCTGCTTAGTTGATTCAGTGGACCATGTTCTCCTGCCTTCCTCTCACCACTCTGACTCCTACAATCTTTTCTCCTCCTCTGCCACAGGGTTCCTTTTCTGAGAATTTTATTTAGATTTGTATATTAATTGGATTCTCTATTTTTCATATAGAATTTCTTGAGTGCTTAATATATTTTGAATATTAGACCTTTATCAGATGTGGTGTTGGTAAACTTTTCCAGTTACGCATACTGTCTTTTTGTCTGATTGAGGGTACCCTTTGCTTTACAGAAGCATTTCAGTTTCATGAGGTCCCATGTGTTAGTTTTCAGTCTTAGTGACTACCTTATTGATATTGTGTTCAGAAATGTCTTGTGTACCAGTGTGTTCAATGCTGTTCCACAATTTCTGTTTTGTATTTGTCTAGATGACCTGTCCATTGATGAGAGTGGGCTATGGAAGGCTTCCACTGTCAGTATATAAGGATCAATATGTGAAATAAGCTCTGAGAGTGTTTCTTTTACACACCAAAATAATGTGTTCTCTTGTGTTTGGGGCATAGATGTCAATAATTCAAATGTTATCTTGGTGAATTTTTCCTCTGATGAATGTGTAGTGTCCTTTCCCATATCTTTTGATTAATTTTGTTCGGAAGTCTATTTTGTCAGATATTAAAAATGGCCACATTAGCTTGCCTGTTAGGTCTGTTTAATTGGAATGGCTTTACCAAAATCTTTACTCTAAGATAACATCTATGCTTTTAGTGAATTTTTAGCATCTTGATTATTATATGGCAAGGTAGCTTCTTTTCTGTCACTATCTACTTGGTGTTCTTTATACTTCTTGTATCTTTATAGGTATGACTTTCTTTAGTATATTTTTCTTCTACGAATTTTTAAAAACACTTTCTAGGCCTTTGATCTGCTGTTCTTCTCCTTTCTCTAATCCTCTTGTTTGTACGTTTGGACTTTCCATACTATAACAGATTTCTTGGATATTTTCCATCCAAATATTTTAGGTTGAACATTTTCTTTGACCTGTATATCCACTTCTTCTATTGTATGCCTATGCCTGAGATTATCTTTTCATCTCTTATATCCTCTTAGTGAAGTTTGGCTCTGTAAAATTACATTCCTAAATTTTTCATTTACAGAAATCCTTCACCCTGTGTTTTCTTCATTGCTTCTATTTCCATTTTCAGATCTCAAACACTTTCACTTATGTCCTTGAACTATTTTTACTTTCCTGACTTTCTCTGAGGGATTTATTCATTTCTTCCAATTGTCTTTTATAGGGAGGGAGAGGGGGGTTCTGGATTTCTTTCAGGAACTTATTCATTTCCTCTTTAAGTGTCTCCATTATCTTCATATAGTTGGTTCTAAGGTCTTATTATTCACATATTTTGGAATGTTTAAAGTCTGCTGTCATAGCAGAGCTGGGCTCTGGTGAAAGAATGTTGCCCTGGATATTATTGATCATGCTCTTACACTGGCATCTATGCTTCTGTATTTGGGATAGTTATATTTCTAGGTGCTGATTTATCAGAATGATTTTGTTGGATGGTCATTTTGTTCTGTGGTTTCTGTTTCATTTCTGGGCTCTCAAAAAGTGTGTTGAATTTCTGTGTTGCCTGTTTTGCTGCTTTCTTGGTTAGTGTGTTCACTGGGAATGCTTGGTACTGTTGGAGGCTGAGAGAAGGGGAAGCCATAGAAAGGTGATCTGCTGCAGTGCTAGAGACAATCATGAGAATTAGCTCTTGGGAAACAGAGAAAGTGAAGAAGATCCCTGGGCCATCTACCTGGTCTTCAGACAAGCATGCTTTATGGTTGAGAAAGAGGTGTTTACCTTATTTGGAGGCTGGGATATAGCAAAAATTTCGGGAGCTAGGGTCTGTGGGATTCACAAGTATGGGCAGGTAGGAGAGAAAGCTGCAGCTATTGTTCTGTTGCAGAGCTGGGGGTGACCCTGAGAACTGAGTCTGGAGTAACAAAGTTTGGAGAAGGTCTGCAGGCAGCCTAACTCAATTTCTGCCCAGGCATTTTATTAATGAATGAATCCTTTGGGAAAATTCTTTTTCCAGGAATGATTTTCATACTTTTTTTTCTGAAACATTTTACTTTTTAAAGTGTCTGAGTACCCTGTAACTTTAAATTTTTCAATTCCAATTTTCAATGCTGGCTCGTAAATGCTTTAACCTCTATTGTAGCCCACCACCCACCAGAAGTAGTTGAAAAGAAAGCATACAGGGGAAGTGGACCTGTTTAGAACGGTTCTTTGGAGCAGCTTCCATCTATGTTGTTTGGAAATCGGTAGTTCTGTTCACAGATTTTCAGGCAGCAGCAGCTAGATCCACTGGAAAACACTTCACAGATACACCAGCAGTCCAGTTCGGTAGAGTCTGGATAGCAAACAGGAATCAGCATTTGTGGCACTACTTACCAGAGACAGCCAGGCCTCAGCCTCAGCATGAAACAGCAGGAGGGACCAGGAGGAACACCAGGCATTTTTAACTGTGTGTCTCTTGGGGAAATAAAGGTCAAGGAAGACTTGAGACCCATGAGCATTGCATAACTAGCTGTACCAGCAAGCCATGCTCTGTTTCCATCACTCCATAGGGTCGTATTCATACTCTCTAAAGATCATGTGTCCTCCACATGCCTTGATTTAGCATGCATCTTGCCTCAGCAAGTGCATCCAATCAGCCTGAGTCCACAGAAGCAGCAAGTAACTGCAGTACACTACCAGAAGTTTTTTAGTGCATTTCTCTCTATGGTGTCTGGATAAATGCAGCTCAACTAAGCAATGTAGGGTGGACCAATACGTGCTTGTTAGAAAAGAATCCTTTATTACATGTCCTAACAAGTGCTTGCTTTAACAGAACATCCTCTCTTCTGTATCCATTTCAACGAAACATTCCTTCAAGAGTCTGCCGTAACCTTTCATATCTGTGTCTATCTTAATGAAAAGTTCCTTCACATATTTGCCCCAGCAGAACACCATCCAACTGACTTTCCAAAGAGCCCTTAAGTTTCTACTTCAGAGTAACCAGAGGGGAGAGTTATACTCCATGCTTCTGGAGTAGCAAGTGATTGTGAGGCACTTGAGGTAGGCGCTAGGAACTGAACTTTGGTTCTGTGCAAGAGCAGTGTGCTCTCTAACCACTGGGCCATTTCTCTCTCAAGCTCCTTACAGAATGGTGATATAATAGTTAATAATCACTGTCATATATATATATATATATATATATATATATATATATATATTCACTATCTTTTTTTTTTCAAGACAGGGTTTCTCTATTTGTCCTGGAACTCACTCTGTAGACCAGGCTGGCCTCGAGTTCGGAAGTCTGCCTGCCTCTGCCTCCCAAGTGCTGGGATT
>NW_021604619.1:5101009-5110816 GCF_004785775.1 Grammomys surdaster | reverse complement strand
TATATATATATATATATATATACACATATCATAAATATATTAGTACATAAATAAATGGGCTTTTGTTGTTGTTGTTTCTGAGGCATGGTCTTGCTATATATTGAGGCTGACCTCAAGTTCATAATTTTAGTAACTTGGCCACTGTACCACTGGGATGACAGTCATGTACCACACTTTTATAGTAATCATTTTTAAAAGTGAAATTTATTTTCTTTCTCAGGATGTAGTTACATAAGATGGGGAAGTTAAAGGCAAATATTGAAGACTTCTAGCTAAGGTATAAAGAAGAGAATAAAGGCAAAGAACGAAATACTACTCACCCATTGGCACATGCCTTTCCTGAAACATTGCTGAGTTCATATCACGTATGTGTGAGGGTCATGCTGGCTAGCAGTAGTAGTGTGACGGGTGAACTTGATGAAATGACCTGGAAAAACATCTATGTTATAATTTTTGGAATCATGGTCCTGAAGAAAACATTGAGGAAAAAATTCAGAAGTAGAAAATATTTTGAAGAATGTCAAGGTTCGATAGCATCTGAAAATGGCTTAATACATAATATCACCTAGACACTGTCAAGGGACTCTACAACTGATATTTGGCTTGTGGCATAAATAAAGTGGGGAAAAAGAACTGATAAGTGGCAAGTATATCACATCAAATCTGGGAAAATGAAAACCTGTGGAGTTAGACTTGACATCACAATTGACATATGGTTTATAAATTGCAAATCTAAGAGCTACTTTCGATTCCCATCCTGTAATATTTTGGCTAGTCTGAAATTCACTCTGTAGCTCAGGCTAGCCTGAAACTTATGACAATTCTCTTCTTTCAGCCATCTGTGTACTTGGATTACAGGTATAAGACACTATTATCTATCTTCAATCGTTCCTAATGTCCTGAGTTTCAATGTTCAACTGTTGAAAAAGCCACTGAATAACTTGAGCTTTCGAAATTAGCAAACAAAATGTTCAGTCTGCTCATAAGAATCCCATTCTCAAAATATGAAAGCCTTAATTATACAGTATTTTGATTAAAATCAAGTCAATTCTTAACATGCTGCTTCAGGTTAAGTCTAATATATGTTAATCCCATATGGATAATCTTATTAGTATAGTTTATATTAAGAATATCTCTTTCATTCTGTATTTAATTTCAAAACTAGGTTTCAAGTACCATAAATAAAATGTGAATAAGCAGAAGATATAGCATAAAATACTCTTTAATGTATATGTACCTGTTTTTCTCTCTTTAGAGTCTGTTACATTTATATACAGCTCAGTAATCAGACATTCATAGCGTTTTGCTATTTCACAGTGAATTTATAGGTATGATTTTTTCTACTATGGTTATCAGAAAGGTATTAACTTTTTGAACACTGTTACTCAGTAATATCAGAAAGCCAAATCACCCTCAGCTAAATATCCAGTGGAAGTAATCCTCATTCTCACTCGTTTTTCTGACTTTCAAATTGGAAATTTTATATATATATATATATGCTATAACCTGATAGCATAAAGATTAAGAGTAATGAAAATTTGTCAGACAATGCAGAAAATGACAGATGTTGGTTTTCAAATGTTTGATTCTCATTAGCTTCAATATAAACTACTTGAGACAAATGGCAACACTTGGCACGCTACCACTGTCATTTGGGTGGATCTGTGTGTCCTCATTCTGATATGTTTTATGTTCTTTAGGGAGGGAAAAAGATGCTTTGTTTACTCAGTAAGCTTTCCAATGCTAAAAAGTTATATTTTCAGTGCTGCAGAGATGGTTTCGTTGTTAAGACCGTTTACTGTTCTTGCAGAGGATCTGAGTTGCCTTTGAAGCACCCATGTGGTAAGTCTCATAGTCACACACAATTCCAGCTCCAACGGACGTGATATCTTCTTGTTTCTACAGTAAGCACAGATGCTGCATACAGAGAAACATATACATAATTAAAAATTGAAAATGAATCTTTAAAACTTAGTTTTTATTGTCCTTTTAATACTTAAACATCTTATAAGTGCATCTGAGGTTGGAAGGAAAATATTAAAATCTCATCTTTTCAAAACTCTAAGAGCTGGCCCTGCCCAAAGCATAGGCAGAGGGGGAGAGCAGGCTCCAAGGGCATGAGAGCTGGAAAGCTGCAGCACCCCAAAGAGCAAGGCCTCACTCCTCGCCTGGGCAGCCCAGTAAAGCTGGACCTATTGGCACAGGTTCAGGAAAATTGGTCCCACCCTTTCCCTGGGTGGTTCAGGAGAGCTGATCCTCCCCATGCTGACTGCAATACCTAGGAGAGGGGGCTTATAACTTGACTGGGCAGCAGGGTTACGCTGGACCTGATGCAGCGGGTATGGTGGTCCACTGGTGCCACCACAGGAGAATGGATCAAGTTGCTTGCGAGTTGCAACAGGCAGACATGCTGGTTCCTCCACTTCCCTTGACAAAGCTGGAGATCTGGCTCTGGTGGCACTGGTACAGGACAGTTTGTGGGTTGGCCAGTTCAGCTAACACCCAGTCCTAGATCCAGGGATTTGAGTTGGCATACCCCAACGTCTATTCTGACTATGAATGGCTGTAATGTAAATGGGCTGGCCCTGAAGATCCAAAGCTGCAGGATCTCCATGACACAGGCTAACAATAGGATACCAAGAGGAGTCCAGATAAGATCCAGTATTGATATAACAGAAGCTAGAAGTATGGAACCAGATCAATGACGTATTGCAATGAACATTTGAAAACAAAGCAGTTTGGGCAAAAGGGTATAGTGTGAGACACACTGTAACACACCACAGCTTTGATAGTAAGATTTATTTATTATTATTATCTTTATCAGCATTATTTTATTATTTATTGTATAAATAATATATATTATAATAATAATGTATTATTATTATTTAATATATCATTTTGTTTTCTATGGGAGATTACAAAGGCATAAAGTGGATATGGAAAGGTAGGGAGGTGAATGGAATTGGGGTGAATGATATGAAATTCACAAATAATCAGTAAAAAGTTTTTTAATCAGTTTAACATTTAACCTTATTTCATAGGAGCAAATAAATCTTCAAGCCTAATAAAATAGCCAATTATTCATATTGTCTCCCATAAAGGTCTGAATTACATTCTTACTATTTGCATTGAAGTAATACTTTCATGTACTGGAAGGTATTCTTATTTTCATGAACCAACTATCAGAGCACATACAAATAAGCATGACTACATATTGTAACTGATTTGTGCTTGAAAAAAATCAACCATATCTATAGGTAGCCATGTAGTCAAGATTTTAAGTAGATGTCTTTATTTATCGACTTATACTGACCAGGTACTTTTATAATACAAATTCCAGTATAAAATATACTTTTGTTTTTATAAGTTGCATGAACACATGAGTTGAAAGTGAATGATAAAGGTATTTCATGAATAGAAAATCAAAAATAAACAAATTTATATT
This sequence comes from Grammomys surdaster, assembly GCF_004785775.1. Lineage (NCBI taxonomy): Eukaryota > Metazoa > Chordata > Mammalia > Rodentia > Muridae > Grammomys > Grammomys surdaster. The sequence goes on along the minus strand of NW_021604619.1, from coordinate 5,107,371 downwards.
TTCTTATTTAAGATACAATAGATATAAAAGTAAAACACTCAAAGAGTTGAAAGAATCATTCTACGATAATAGAGGCATCTGTCAAATCTTTCTTTGATTTGTCAGTTTGTGTGACCCAGTCGGTTAGACATCTCTTTCAAACATGGGTGCTTCCTCCTATAAACTACTTTACCTTTGTTGTTTGGGGCTAGAGGTGAGTACTAAGTGCATGTCTGTACTACAATCAGAGGGATTAAAGGTGTGTGCTGAAGCTGAACCACAGCATAACGAGAAACTGATTTTTTTCAGTAAGTAGCGAAATCTTATGGTTCATAATATCCTGCAACAAAGAAGTTTTGTTAATGATGCAACTCAACTACCACAAATGGTCAGTTTGGATTGACTTGAGATCAATAGTAAAATAGAACATAATGGGAGGAGGTCTATATGAAAATGGATGATATACATTTCACAGTATACAGTAAGCAAACAGTAATGAAGGGCCTACAGTACTAAAGCAAGAGCATCCTCCATCCATGTAACCCACTTCCTCCAACTATACAACATCACCTCATGTTTTCAGAATTTCCAGAAAGGCACTTAAAGCTGAAGAAAAAAATATTCAACATATTAATTTATAATGAATAATTAACATTCAAATCTTATATTACTTCACTTCATAAATACTCATCACCCTCTTGTAATAAAAATGAATTTAGTCAATATCCAATATCCAACAAGTCTTAATAGTTTGAAAGTTCAAAAGCCAGAGTTCAGTCTTCCCATGAACCAAGTCAAACTAAGAATGTGAATATTTAAAAAATAAAAGGGATAATTGCTAATACTCAATGATAAACATTTTCAATCTGAAATAGAAGACTTAAAGAATAGATAATAATCAGACCAAAACGTAGCACATGAAATCTTACATCCTATAGCTTTACATTCTAGATCCAGGAAATCTGATGCTGTGCTGCTTGTCTCAAAGTCCACTGTTATTGTTTCCTTGATGTTTATTTGAAAAATTAGCTTGAACAAAAACAAAGAAAAATGAGTTTGTTTGTCCTAAAATTCCAGATTACAGACCATCATTACATGAATGCTAAGGAAGAAACTTGAAGCATTACATACACATTGAAAAGCAAAGAGTCAACATAGTCATGAATCATTGCTTACTTTTTTCTACTCTCTTATATTGTAATGTTATAGGCATAGTCAAAAACAAAGAGAAACAAACGGACTTAGGCTACCTCTCTGTAGCTTTCTTTTGTTTAGTACTGGACCCTGTACATAGGGAATGGCATTGCCAACAATAGGTTTGTCTTCCTACATCAGTTAGCAATTAAAACAATCCTCAACATTAGATATTCCTCACTAGGACTCTTTTCAGATGATTCTGGTATATCAAGTTGACAGTTAAGACTAATCAACATAACTAATTTCATCTGTCCTTCCCCCTTGGCCTTTCCTGAAAATTCTCACACGGCTGGTCCCTTTGTTTGGCAGTAGCTTTTATTGTGTATTTTTGTTGTTGTTTCTACCCTATGTATCATACTATCACCATTATGTAGCAGAGGTAAATTTAATCCCATGTTGTAGAAATGGAGTGAACAAAAAAAAATATAGTGACAACTAGGAATGTGATAAAGACAATGAAGTGATTAAGACTTTCTCGTCTAAGATGACAGGAGAGGGTGCAAATACTGGTAGTACTTAATCCAAAATTTTCTATGCAACTCCCCATTTTCACATGCTTCTAGCAAGTGGCATAATATAGAAGAGGTGAAAAATTAAAAGATAGGACTCAACGTTGTAGCTTTCATTAAGATATTGTCTATGATAAGATAATATTTGTAATGATATAATTTTTTAAGGTCACATACACTGATGAAGTAGTCACTCACTCATGTTCCAAGCAAGCTTAATAAAGTCATTGGTTCATGAAAGTGCACATAGTTGATATCTTAGTTTTCTTTGTCACCAATGACCTACTGTGGTAAATATTCACACTTGTTGGCTAGTGTCTCCCAAGGAAATTTTGTCCAAAATGTTAGCACCCAACATGGAGTTTAACAAAATAGATGATGGGAGGATAAGTTGCACGACCGTCACATGAAACTGAGGCTCAAAAATACAATGGAAGAGTTAATTTAATATTAATCAAAGGTGGCCATCATTCCCTATGTGGTATGTGTTTCTCTATGGACCTTGCTGTGGGTAAAATATACGAAATTAGGAATGATCTTTTTAGAGGAGGAATACCTGATAGTAGAAGTATGGCCCATGGTGACTATCTTATTCTACATGGTCTGAAATGGCACATCCATTTTATAAATGGAACTCATTGTATCAGTATAGGTACATCATAAATTGGTTAAAGAATTAGAGAATGTACTTAAATTTTTTGGAATATCAGGTATGCTGTCAATGTTATTACTTTGTCGTAAGACATGCAACAGAGACTAACATGATTTCCCAATAAGAACCAGTTCAGACAGTGGAGAAGAATTACAATGGAAATGGAACAAATGAGTAGTATTTTTCATGTTAGCAACTATTAATCTTTGTATCCATGTAAATTTGATACAGTAGAGTGTGTGATAGAGGTACCTCTTTGCATATTGTATGACTCATTGCCTAAAGAGAGAAAACATACAAATTAGGTCTCTGTTAAATAATGTCTAGAATCCAAAAAAATCTTTAAACTCATAAAAGTAGCCTAACAGTGAGAAAGGAGGGAATAAGATCAAAGTAACATAGGATATCTCTCCATTCTTACCATTAATGTAGAAGAAAAGAAAACCATGATTCAGCATGAATCTTGGGCTTTAATATTGACCTTGTGCAAGAAGCCTTGATAGTCGGCGAATATTTTACTCTGAATTGCTTGAACTTGGAAGTACTTTTAAACTGTAAATAAGAGTCTCTCATAGCCTGACCCCTTGAGCTGTGTGGCTCCTGGTGGGGATTCAATCAGTCTGAAGGACTTGAACACAGAAATCCAGGTAACACATCTACTCATCTCTTTCAGAGAAGAGGCTACATAATGGGAGACAATTTGAGGAAAAGCCTGATGGACAAACTCATATGCATGATTAAATACGTGTGGCTAGGGGATAGAACAATGATTCGGTAGTTAAGAGCATGTGGTGCTCTTTTACAGAGAACCCAAGTTTGGTTTCAAAAACCCATATGAAAGCTCACAAATCTCAGTTATTCCAGTTTCTTGGAATTTGCAATCATTTTCTGGCCTCCATAGGAACTATGTATTCACAGAATTCACAGGTATATATGGAATGAAAACATCAATACATAAAATAGAAATAAATAAATCTTTTAAAAACAAAGCAAATAAACTCCTACCACCACCAAGAGCAAAAATAAAGAAACAACAACAAAATACTTGGTTATTGGGCACTGATGTCTCCATAACTTTCATGGACTGATAAACACTATAGAGAAAAAAGGCATCACTGAAGAAATTGAGTGTAAATTTCAAAATTAATACATGACTTTTATCACAAAAGAAGTAAGAAACAATATTCTAGAACAAAACATGAATGACCATGACCTGGGAATATAGATTCAGGTTATCTCAATTACTATGTTCCAATATGGTAACAGTTTTATAAAGTTGTGAAGTAACAGAAAACAAAACAAAAACCAAACAAACAAAAACACCAAAATACTTTTATAATACACTAGTAAAAATTATCAGGCGGGTTCCACTGAAATAGAAAAACCTCTATAATAGACTCTCAGATGCTCTGATAACATTCTTAGAGATTTTTGTTGTTGGAAGCTAGTAATATATAAGTAGATTCAAAATATGTACCAGAGGAGTTTTAGCTTGAACACAAAAGTCAGTGAAGAATAGTAATTATGCTGCCTAAAGACAGCCTAAGACAATTTGGTTTCACACCTTCCACAATCCAGCTTTCAATCAGCCAATCAGTGCTGTAGAATCCTTAACACGGGTTTTATTTTTACTACAACATGATTTAACATGAACATAATACATGAAGTCATTGGTTCCCAGTACACTGACCATGTCTTACTGTTCTTTCTCGAGACTGGTTTAAGGCTGTGATGAATTTTAAGAGATACAAATTAGAATGTAAACTTTGGAAGCATAAGAGTCCTTGGTAAGTCCAAGTAACATGTAGCAAGAGACAATATTTTCATCAAGAATTAAGACAATCAAGGCCATATGGAAGAAGAAGAAAAAAAAAAAACACTTGGGGATGTCCCTTGAAGTCAAATGTGACATGATTTGTATTAGCCAAAATTCCCAAGAAAAACAATTGACAAAATGCCAGATACTGTGCTAGTAATTTTCTGGCAGAATTTAAAGTCTAAAACACAGTTGACAGAACATAGAAATGATAGCAAAACAAAATGAAACAAAACAAAACAGTGCAAGGAAAGACTAGGCATTATGTCTGGTGGGAATGGTGTATAGGTAGAGTCTCGATGAACTGAAGAACTTTGAGGATCTTGACCTCACAATAAACGTTAGGCTCCGTGTCTGATATCATAATCAACTCTCCTTAACATGTGATAAGACAGGAAAACATCAGAGTTTTCCATCTTTAAGATTTAAGATAACACATGAAATAACAGAATAGATAAAGTACCATAGAAGTAGAAGGAGGAAAAGACAGAACAAACAGAACTTTCTTGAGACTCATTGATGGAATGTTAATTCTTTCTGATAAATCTTGGCTGTCTCTGTAGATTAAATTATGTATATTTTTCTTTATTTAAGCCATTAAGATGTGCTGTGATATGACTTCTGGTTAAAAGGGTTAGATTTGAATTGTATCTCTTTCCCCAGGTGGATACATAGCATTCCAAACTTCTGTAAATATCATATATTTTCAACTAGTTAGAAATTTCTGCTAAAGAACATAAGCTTAATGTTGTTCTTTCCCATAATAGTTAATCCAATTGAGCTTGTCAAACTCTCAGTAAGGAAAGCTTTCTCACAACATCCATGTGTTGCAGAAACTTTAAGACATAGAATAAAGCATATTTTAAAATAAAGAAATGTTTACATTCATCTTGTAAGAGTAATATCCTTTCTAATATTCTCTGTGGCCAGTGCCTACTCCTATGAAATGAGTGGGTTTTTCTCCACAATAGTCCTATTGGCTATTTGCTATTTTCACCTTTCAGAGTGCCTCATATTTAAGAGTAATGAACTCCATTTGTGGATTACACTATGGTTCATATCTTATCTCTAAATTAATTAGACAGTGATCATATGGACTTGGAGACAAGGGAAGGGAAGGATGGAGTAACACATCTATCACATCTGAGTAAGTTGTGTATGCTTCTCCATTGCAAAAAAATCAAAATAGAGATCAAACTCTACCTTACTATAAATTATTCCATATTATGATTTACAGACAATGTCATGATCTAAAAGGTTCCATTTTGGAAGATGAAAGCGACTGTGTACCTGGGTGGATACATAAATAAAATCATCCATCCTGCACCACTGAATCAGCATAAGCTAATAAATGACTTGTCACTGAGAATAAATTTATCAGGGTAAGATTTTAGCTTATTGGGCAAATGAATATGATAAAACAGTATCAGGAAATCAGAGACCAAGAACTTAGCAGAGAAGGATAAATTAGTTACACCAAAAAGTTTATAAGTTCTTCATCTAGGCAAAATAACAATGTGGACATCCACTTCTGTGAGGATAGCAGCCACCACAGACTTGACATGTGGCATGCAATGTATGTGTGATGGACCAAGAGGCCAAAAACTACATACTCTATGTGAGGCTTTATCTTAACTCAGACTCTACTAGTACTCATCTGCCATCTGTCCATTTTTCCATATGTCTATCTGGACCACCAACTTCTGTTCTATCTCTGGATTCTGCTTTGATCTTTCTCTTCTGCAGATAGACAAACTCTGGTTTCATATTGAAAGCTGAGATCCATAAAGCTGAGCAAACTCCAACCCCAGCTCATTTGGGTTCATTTTTTTAATCAGTATATATTTTATTGTACATTGTTATCAGCCCACTTTTGGAGACTCTTGAAATTTACCTTAATTTGCTTCTCGAGTCTGTAATAAGACTGACTAAAAGCAACTTGAGGATGAAAGTGTTTATAAAATCTTCCAGGATACAGATCACAATTGAGAGGAACCAATAAAGGAACTCAAGGCATGAACCTTTTGTCAGAAACTGAATCAGAGTCCACATGGTGATGTTACATTTTGTCTTGCACTTAATGCACTTAATTACTTGCTCACCTTGAATATGCATCCACGTATATGGCATGTGTGCATATGCCATATACATGGATGCATATATGTGTGTGTGTGTGTACACACACACACACACACACACACACACATAT
>NW_021604619.1:5097606-5098009 GCF_004785775.1 Grammomys surdaster | reverse complement strand
ATATGCACACATGCCATATCTCTGTCTACTATGTGGAGTGAAACACCAGGTACTGCCAGCCCTGGTGATATGCCACTGACCATAGCATACAGAGATACCTCATATCAATCATTAATCCAAAAAAAAGTCCCCCAAGACATACATGTTCATGGGCCAATCTGGTGGAAGCAAATTCTCAGTTAAGATTTTCCTTTCCTAGATATTCCTAGTTCTTTCAAATGACAAAAACTGTTAACCCACACCCCCTACTATATTTTGTTTTGCATTTCGTATCCATTTTATAACTTAAATATTTACAAAAATATGCATATACACATATACAGACAGACAGATGATGGAGATAATAGAAAGATAGAAGATAGATAGATAGATAGATAGATAGATAGATAGATAGATAGATAGA
>NW_021604619.1:5021737-5097596 GCF_004785775.1 Grammomys surdaster | reverse complement strand
AGATAGATAGATAGATAGATAGATAGATAGATAGATAGATAGATAGATAGATGATAGTTTTCTTGGGTGAAGTGTGAAAAGAGGACTAGTTTTATTAATTAACATGTAAGAAAACAAACTGTATTACTTCTTCCATATTACAGATGAAAGAGTAATCATGACGCATACATTCTGACACTGTAAAAGGACACACATTGATATGTTATTAACAAAGCATTCTCACTACAGGGGATACAGCTTTTCAAACTACCCAGAGCCAACACCTGAGCTAGTTGCATCTAATAGAAAAGCAACAGCTTATATACAGTTATAAAACTGCCAGTCCAGAACCTATAGATCAAATCAAATAGTTGATACAGCAGACAAAAGCTTGGCCCTTCCCTGAATGGTCTCCAAATGAAGCAATGCACTTACAAGAGTTTTCCTTGCTAGACCAACTAGGAGTGAGGCAATTTTGAATGGCTTCATAACAGTGCTCCAGATAAGAATGTCACATTGCTCACAGAAGGTTCTGACTTGCATATACACCAGTTTGAATAAAAATATATGCATATAGTGGTGATTTTCATGTTATACTGGACTTTGCAGGAATGTGGCTTTTAGTATCTTCTCGGGTTCTGAAGACCTGAGATCAACTAGTATGTTTGAACTGAGTGGTAGTAGACCTTCAGAAAAACTCCCTATTCTTTATAGAAAGGATTTTGGATAAGGTTCTAAGTTTTGTGTGTGTTATTATTTTTTGTAACTATAACTGGATAGCAATAAAAACAAAGTGGTTCAATGAAGATGCCCTCTGTGGGAAGAAAAGACACACTTGCTCAACTTGAGTGAGAAGTCTAAATACTATTGAATAAAATTCCACTGTGGAGTACAGTGTTTTCTTGTTAATTTTTAAACAGAAGGACTTACAAATAAATATTATTTTTCTACTATTTTAATTGCAGAAGCAAAACCCTATTTCTGGAGATGCCTGTATGCATTTCTATAGGACCTGGATAAGTCAGGGTATAGCACAGTTGGTAAGTCTCTGTGCTAATGACCAGATTTCAGTCTTGAAAGTCATAGTTAAGGCTTCTAGAGTATAGTTCACAGCAGAAATCCTGCTCAGGATCGTACCTTATGTATTAAACTCTCAAAATGCCAGATAACATATACCTAGTGGTGTAATTTTTACACAGATTTTACAGATGCAACCAATTATTTTTAGATTGGATTTAAAGGTTGCTACACACAGGAAAGCCTTAAAATTGTTACAATAAATAAAGAAAAAGCACACAAAGTGTTATCATATATTGGTGGTTTAGGGTAGACTGTTTCTAGATTTATGATTTCTTATAGCAAAGCAACACATCTTATTTTAAGAGACAGTACAATGTACACTACAGAGAAGAAAAAATGTATGTGAGCTATAGTGCTTAAGAGTATGGGGTATTGTTTGGGGATTTATTACATAGTATATATTAGGAGGGTACCTAAGGTATTGTTTGGAGCAGCATATATGTGTAACTCCAGGGAGATGTGTATCCCAGGTTGCTAAGTGCACATTTAACAAAAGAGGGTGGTCGGACATACCTTGAGTCAAGAGGAGTCCCAGATCCTAAGCTTTCCATACACCTTCCAGTCTCACCTGTGGGGAAACAGCCAAACTGGTTGAATGTATATGATGTACCTATTAATTGCTTTTTAGGTATTTTTTATGCCTGGCAATGGAAGTAAACTCTTCTTTTAAAACTCTTCTTTTAGGTTAAGTCCAAGTATCACAACTTGATTAAAGTATCAAAGATTTTATTGCAAGATTGGTCCCATTGTTCAGAAAGGGATAATGCATGTATCATCAATTCAGAGGTTCAGAGACTATCATAAAAGTGTGGTAAATGAAAGAATCAAGGAAACAAGTTAGGATGATTTTGAGAGTTTTTTTTTTTTCTGTAGTCGTATAGAAGAGCCCAGTATAGAAGAGCCAGAGAAGCACGGCTCAGAGTATGCCTATGGGGCATTATCTTGATATTCTAGTTGATGTGGGAAAACCCATCACAATTGTCAATGAATCTAGGTCAAGGCAGAGGATCTGAGGACACATAAGGATAGAGATAGCAAGATAAACTCTGACATGCATTTCTTCATTTGTCTCTTATGACTATGGATATAAAATGACTAGTTGTCTCAAGCTCCTGCATCTGTGTCCTCCCTTGCAGAAATGCATTTTATCCTGAGCCTGTGAACTCAAACTATTTCTGCCTTACGGTGATTTTGTCACACCTTTTTGTCAAAAGAAAAGGGAAATGAAGTATGATGATGATGATGTAGTATAGTTTTACGACTGTGCATTACATGACCGCTCACTCCATCACCAACATGGAGCTCAGGTAACTTTGCCCATTTATCTTGGAAATGAAATAATGATAACTAAAAGACAGTGTTGGCCAGGACTACAGGTGACAATAATCAAAGTATTTTCAACACTGAGACTGAAGTAGCTTTCTTTAGAGAGTAAGGACAGAGACTCTGTTTGATCATGAGCTAGTCATATTATCACATATGGCCACACCCACATTTGGATAAGTTATGAATGGTCACCTTTCTTCCTAGGCTAAGAGAAAATGTATAGCATTTGGAGTTTTGCCTTAGGGTACCTTTTTGCTTCTCTATAGTACACATTTTACTCATTTTACCAGTAATGTGGTCAAAAAAAGACAGTCCCAATAAAGGTCATTTCAATCCAATTCCTGTCAGAAGCCACATAAAAGTCAGCTATCTACAGTGAATACTTTATCTTTTCCTTAATCTACATTCAGTATGAAAGCCACTGTGTGGGACCTTTAGACTCATTTATATCTTTATTTTTTCATACCCTAGACTCCAGTGTGTTGTATATTCAGCAACTGAAGTGTACCACTTTTTTGTATCTTAAAAACAAGACCAAAGTTCATAACTTTTGCCATTTGTGTGGATGTGGAAATAGCCAACGCCTGCTAATAAAATTTCCATTGAACAATCTATGATTTCCAGATATGGCATTCCAATACATTCAGGTACCTTTGTTAAAACTCCTTAACTCTTATTTATTGTTCTTGCACATGCTTCTCAGTAGCTACAAAACACTCGATACTTTATGATTATTCAATGAAACCTTTGGAAAGATGGTAGGTAGGATCTCAGAAGGCCTATCATTATCTATTCAGATAAGTGCCAATTGGTTCAGACAGCTATAGAAATGCAAAAAATCTAGTTTTCTCTCTAAATTGTTTCATCAAATGACCCTTCTTGGGTACAGTGACAATCGATAGAAGAAGATGTCCTATTTTCTCCTTAATAGTTCAGGTATTTTCCATGAAATGTCTAGCTTTCTCATTGTGTTTATTGCTACCACTGTATGACTAACCTACATCTTCCTGTTACTGATGGTGTCAGTGGGGTTGGTTTGCACTGCTTTGCTTGGCTGAGGCCTATTGGGAAACAGAGCAATTAAAGCTCATCTTGGATGCTGTAGGGGCCAGTAGTATGGCTCTGGATATTTCATGGCCCATATCTGGCTGCCAGAAGTGTCCCTGGTTGTGCATACTATTTTTATACCAATTTTTCTTACAGGAGTGAAATAAACACAATTTACTTGTATATGAAGTGGGGTTGCTAAGCTCCTGGAATTAAAATTTTTCCATCTGCATTGTTTTTAACATATATGTCTTACATGAACAGTTCCATGGGCTTTAAAGTCTAAGAGAAATTCACTTACACAATATGTAGCATTTTGTTAACTTACATTTTCCATAAAATATCCTAATGGACACCAATCCTTCCACATTTGACATTTGAGATCCTACACTTATGTTGGGCAGCCTTGGTCTAAAGGATGATTTGGTGGCCTTATTACTTAATAACTTTATTTTCATTATATTTGGCAAATTCCATCCACTCCTGGACAAGGATACTTTGATTTCTTACTTAAAAGCTTTTATGATTTATAAAGTTCAGATATTAAATAGTTCATAATTAAAATAGTTACTGATAACTTGGCTTCCTTAAGGCCATTGTCACTGTACTGATTCATCCATTTCATACCTTTCAAGTAAAGATTGTTCCTGAGAGCTATCTTTCATTGCTCAAATATTTTTCTTCTTTGTCTATTTTTTTCTCATGCTTTCAGTGATTTTATATCTCAGGATGAACAGCTCTAACTTTTTGGTAGGGTCCTGATTTCTGCAAACTATGAGAAATAATAAGACAATACGTTAGCCCATTATCCGTGTTTTATTTTTTTTTCTATTTTTATTGCTGAATCAGGATCTTGCACAGGAGGTAGCATTTGCATGTCCTTTCCCAATTGTAATTACTCCCTTATGCAAGTTCTTTCTAGAAAGGCAGCTGAGCCTTAGGTGCATATCTTATTGCCCATAACAAACCCCACACCTGCTACCACATGCTACTTATGTGCTATGACCAAATAGCCTAATATATTCTTTTGACTTGTAGTAATTATAGGAAACTTTCACATACTTATGGGGTAAGCCAAATTTATCAATGAGGCATGACAATTCATACCAAGTACTAAAGATGACTTAACTCAGATTACTCCAATAGCCTCATTCAGATGGCTAGGCCTTGTTTGCATGTTCTATTATCTGTAACAGAGAGCATGCAACCACCTCTAAAACAAGGATTCACACAATTCCATATGATGCAGAGAGAGTAAACTATATCAGAATTATCCATTCTCATAATTGCATGTATCAGTATTCATTCAGGGGACAAGTTACCACATCTTCTCAAATCATTTTTATTTATGCCCTTGTTTAGGCAAAAGCATGTAGCCTCTCATGAAGTCCCGAAGAGTGACCACTGCTATTTATTAAATGTAGATGATGTACTTATTAAATTACTCATGAAATATTTGTGTTTATAGTCATCTATACAACTGCTGTTTATAAACATAAACATTGGTTTTTAAAACATAATCTTCAAAAGATTGTTAAGTAGTTTAAATAAGACATCAGGGTGGATTGTAGCACACCTGACATACATGTGTTTGATATGAATTGTGAAAATACAAGGTCAGAAATGTAGATAAACATTTTTGGCTTTCTGCTAATTTAGAATTTATTAAATCATTAATAATAATAATAATAACACAATGTACAATGCATTCAATAGCAGAAAAGTTTCAGATAATCCAATTTACCTTGATATCCTCCAAAAATAGAAAACACTTGTTTTATTCTAATTTTAGATTTTAATATTAACTTTTAAACTACATATGACACCTCATATAGCAAACTTATCTAACATGTGTCTTGTCATTTACATACATATGTAGGATATTGTCTTAGGATTTTTATTGCTGTGAAGAGATACCACTACCAAGGCAACTTATATAAAGTAAAACATTTAATTGGGGCTTGCTTAGGAGTTCCGAGGTTCAGTCCATTTTAATCATGGTGGAAAGCATGGCAGCATCTAGGCGGGCATGGTCCTGGAGGAGATGAGAGTTCTACATAATGTTTTGTTTTTTTTCCTGTAGCCAGGTGATACTGGCAGCCAGAAGTGTCTACCAAAATGAGTGGAGCGTCAGTGCCCACCCCCATTGTAATGTACTTCATCTAATAAGGCCACACCTCCTAAGAGTGTCATTTCCCATAGGCCAAACATATTCAGATCACCACAGATATAGAATTCCTAAGTGGCTTAAGAAGCTAAAGCATATTTAAGAGGTTTCTGATATTCTGTGAGGTAGCAAAAACAGATAAATGAAAATAGTGTCTGTATTAATAAGATTACCAAATCCAGCTGTGGAAGGTAGAGGAAACCTGGGCTATTGATTGCTGGCCACGGAATCAGGCTTCCAGGTCATAAAGGAATTGCAGCATTGAGTGGGCCTTCATATAGGCAAAAGTGCAGGAATGTCTATAGATGAGTTAGTGATTAGACAGGAAAGTGGCATGACCAGATAAAGGAATGGGGATGTTGCAATGTACAAGTTAGTCTTCAACAACAGCCACACTAAGTAAAACTAAATTCCTTTGGGAGAGTAAGGAGTTCTCTGTCTGTGTGTTCTTGATACCCTCATGTATTGTAAGACAATAGGGTGATGGGAGCCATCTCTATAAGCTATTTACCCTATTATCAGGACACTCAAATAATTCCATACTTTGTTAATTTGTATCCACAGCATTTTCTAGGTTTAGCTTGAAAATAGGATTTTAATGCACTGTACCTGTGTACCACCAAAGCCCCCATCCATTACAATGAAGGAATAGAATGATATTCTTTTTATTACCAGGAATAAATCACCTTTCAGTTTCTGTTACGTGAATGGGATCAGATAAAAGGAGCCATTCATGTGTCTAGCCAAGTGCAGAGTCATATTCCGTCTTGAAAATGAAGTGAAAGCCACTTTTAAAATGGAGTTGCTGGGATTCTACATTGTTCATAAAACTTCTGTTTATACACTATTGGGAAATTTAGAAGAGAGCACAGCCTGAAATCAACAAGGTAAAAGTATACACGGTGGAAAGGTAGGAACTTAGTATATCTTTACAGGAAAAATGGTAGTGGTCTTGTTTGTGAGATTCCCAGAGGAGTTGGACTCTGCCTGAGATCATATTTATTTACGTCACAAGCCTTCCTTATTTTTATGTAAATATTTTTCCTTCTGTTGAAACTAGATTCTTTTTTCATTCATTATATCCCGATTATATCTTCCCTTTTTCTACTACTCCCAGTTGTTCCCAACCTTCCTTCCCCCTTTCGTTGCTGGTCCTCTCTCTGTCTCTAATTAGAAAAGAATAGGGGTCTAACATACAACAAGCAAACATGATAAAAAAAAATAAAATGAAGTCCAAACTATCTTAACAAAGTTGGACACAGCAACACAACAGGAGTAAAAGGGGCCCAAGAGCAGGCACAAAAGTCAGAGACCCACTTATTCTCACAGAAAGGAATCTCATAAAAATTCTAAGCTAATAGCTACAATTTATACCCAGAGAACCTCATACAGATCATGGTAGGCTCTGTGATTTTTGTTTCAGTCTCTGTGATCTCATATGTGCCTTGCTTAGTTTACTCAGAGGGCTTTGTTATCTTAGTATCTTCCATGACATCTGGCTCTTATAATCTTCATGGGATTCACTGAGTTCTGGGAGGGGTTTAATGGAGACCTCTAATTTAATGGAGACACTCTCTCTAAATAATGTCTGTCTATGAGTCTCTTCATCTGGTCCTACCTGAAGCTGGGAGAATTTCTGATGATGGCTGGGTAAGGCACTAATCTACAAGTATAACAGTATATTATTAGGAGTCATTTTATTTATTATTATGTACTTTTAGACCATTAGTGTTTGGTTTTGCCCTGATTTCTGTGCTATCTAGTCTTTTATTCTTGGTAAACCTATCAGTATTGAGTATGGGTTCCTATTCACACAATGGGCCTTAAGTCAAATCAAACATTGGTTGGCTACCCTTAAAATTTCTATGCCACCATTGCCATAGCATAGTTTGCAGGTCGGATAGACTACAGGTCAAAGGTTTTATGGCTGGGTTTGTGCCTATGTTTCTATATTGGTAGCCTATAAAGTGAGTCCTCACAACACAGAGACTTTAACATAGGGATGAAGGCTCTATGTAGGCATCAACTTGACTTCTTCATGTTCAATGAGTTGTGTTGATGTTGTCCTCCACAATGAAGTCATGCTGGTAGGTTTGAAAGAAAAAGAAAAACAAAAACCTGTGTCACAGCACAGCCTCAGTTGTTTGGGGATTTCCATGTGACTGACTCTCTTGGTCAACAACTAAATGGAATGCACCAATTCCCATCGCTGAAAGCCATGCTTGGCCACAAGCGAGGACTAATTGAGACTCCATATCCCCCAGTAGTAGGATCCTCATTAGTGTCACCTTCTGGATTTCAGACAGTTTCCCTACACTCCATTTTCTACACGACCACTGAAAATTCCATCAGTTCCTGCCATCTCTGCCTGCATTTTAACTTTCAATTCCATCTTCTTGACTATAAGACCCCTCTACATCCTCATACTCACAATCAAATTCTGGTTGGCCTATAAAAATCTATTCTATTTCCTCCTCTCAGGGACATACATGCATTTCCATAGACACCTCTTCTTTACCTATCTTCTATGGATCTATACATTGTAGTTTTATTATTTACTTAATGGGTAATATCCATTTGCAAATGAGTACATACCTTATTTAACTTTCTGTGTCTTGCATATCTCACTCAGTATAATTTTTATTCCCTAGTTTTATCCATTTACCTGGAAAATTCATGGTGAGACATCCATCAGTTCTTTTATTGTCTATGGTTTTTTTGTTTTGTTTTGTTTTTTTGGGGTTTTTTTTTTTGGTTTGTTGTTTTAGTTTTTGTTTCATTATGTATTTTTGGTTTGTTTTTGTTTGTTTGTTTGTTTGTTTGTTTGTTTTGTCAAACCTGGGTTATTTGATTTTTCCATATGAATTTGAGAATTGTCCTTTTAAGATCTCTGTTAGAATTTTTATGAAGATTGCATTAAATTGTAGATTGCTTTTGGAAAGATTGACCATCTTTCCATCTTCTGATACCTTGTACAATTCCTTTTTCCCAAGACTGAAAGATTTTATCATACATATTTTTTACTTGCTTGGTTAGAGTTGCCCAAAGTTATTCTACATTATTTGAGGCTATTATCAAAGGTATTATTTTCCTGGTTTCTTTCTCACTATAGTTTTCGTTTGTGTATGGGAATGTATTAAGCTTATCTACTTAAACTTTTATTCAGCTACTTTTCTGAAAGTGAAATTTTTAGGGTCACTTATGTATACTATCATATCATCTGCAAATAACAGAACTTCAGCTTCTATATTGTATAGATTTGTAGAGAGTGGACAGCCTTGTCTTATTTCTAATTATATTGAAATTGCTTTGTGTTTTTCTTTGTTTAATATAACATTGGCTTAAGATTTATAGTTAATTGCCTTAATTATGTTTAGGTATATCCATTGTAACTATAACATCTCTAGGACTTTCATCATGAAGAAGTGTTGGACTTTGTTAGAGGCCTTTTCTGCATCTAAACCTTAGATTGTAAGATACAGTTCTTGTCTTTCAGATTGTTTATATGTTGGATTATATTTATTGTTTTTTTTTCATACAGAGCCATACTGTATCTCTGGGATACTTAATCATAGTAGATGATATTTTGAATGTGTTATTGGATTCAGTTTGTAAGTATTTTATTGGGTATCTCTGCATCTGTGTTCATAAGGGAAATTGGTTTGTAATTTTCTTTGTGGAGTCTTTATTTGGTTTGGGTATCAGGATAACTGTGGCTTTATAAAACACATTGGACAATGATCCCTCTGTTTCAATTTTGTGGAAGACTTTTAATAACTGTTTCTATTTTCTTAGGGGTTACACGGTATTAATGTATTTAAATAGTTTATCTGATCTTAATTTAACTTTCATAAGTGGTATTTACCTAAGAAATTATACATTTTTTATATTTTAGGTTTTTTTTTTAGATTTTCCATTTTTTATGGCATATACTTTTCTGAGGTATAGCCTAATGATTCTTTGGATTTCCTTTGTATCTGTAGTTATGTTCACTTTCTTTTTTTCTAATTTTATTAATTTGTGTATTCTCTGCGTCTTTTAGTTAGTTTGAGTGTTTGTCTACCTTGGTGAATTTCTCAAAGAACCAACTCATAGTATTATTCTTTGAATTGTTTTCTTTGTTTCTCTTTTATTGATTCCAGCCCTCAGTTATTATTTCCTGCAGTCTATTCGTGGCTCTTGGGTAGTGCTATGAAATTTCCTCTTAGCACCACTTGCATCTTATCCCATAAGTTTGGGTATGCTTTATCATCATTTTCATGAGTTTCTAGAAAATTTTTAATCTCTTTATTTCTTTCTTAACAGATATTTCTTTTTTCTTTTTAATATTATTTATTTATTTATTTACACTCCAGATTTTATTCTTCACCCCTGTCTACCCTCCGACTGCTCCATATCCTATAACTCCAACCCAGCCCCCTCCCTCAACAAGGCTGTCCCACCCCCATGTCCACATCCCACCTGACCTCCAAACTTCCTGGGGTCTCCAGGCTCTTGAGCATTAGGTACATCATCTATGATTAAACACAGACCTGGTAGTCTTTTGCTGTATATATGTGTCGGGAGCCTCATATCAGCTGGTGTTTGTGCCTTTGTGTTTGAGAGATCTCAGGGGTCCCGATTAATTGAGATTGCTGGTCCTCCTACAGGGTAGCCCTCCTCCTCAGCTTCTTTCAGCATTTCCCTAATTCAACCACAGCAGTCAACAGCTTCTCTGTCCATTGGTTAGGAGTAAATATCTACATCTGACTCTTTCAGCTGCTTGTTGGGCCTTTCGAGGGCAGTCATGATAGGGCCCTTTTTGTGAACACTCCATAGCTTCAGTAATAGTGTCAGACCTTTGGACATCCCCTTGAGCTGGATCCCACTTTGGGCCTTTTTTGGACCTTTTCCTCAGGCTCCTCTCCATTTCCATTCCTATAGTTCTTTCAAATAGGAACAATTTTGAGTTTTGACTGTGAGATGGCAACCCCTTCCCTCATTTGATGCCCTGTCTTCCTGCTGGAGGTGGGCTCTATAAATTTCCTCTCCCTACTGTCAGACATTTCATCTAATGTCCCTCCCTTTGAGTCCTGAGACTCTCTCAACTCCTAGGTCTTCTGGTGCATTCTGGAGTGTCCACCCAATCTCCTTCCTCTGGAGGTTGCCTGTGTCCATTTTTTCTTTTGTCCCTCAGGGCTTCAATCCTTTTCTCTCACCCAATTCCAGATCAGGTTCCCCTCTCTCCCCAACCTCAATCCACTTTCTATCCCAGGTCCCTCCCTCCCCACTTGTGATTGCTTTCTTCTCTCTCCCCAGTGGGGCTGAGGCATCCTCACTTGGGCTCTTCAGCTTGTTAAACTTTTTGAGTTCTGTGGACTGTATCAAGGGTATTCTGTCTTTTTTATTTTTTTATTTTTGTTTACTTTTTTGGCCAATATCCACATATTAGTGAGTACATACCATGCGTGTCCTTTTGGGTCTGAGTTACCTCACTCAGGATGGTATTTTCTAGTTCCATCCATTTGCCTGCAAAACTCAGGATATCCTCGTTCTTAAGAGCTGAGTAGTATTCCATTATGTAAATGAACTACATTTTCTGTATCCATCCTTCTGTCGTGGGATATCTTCATTGTTTCCAGCTTCTGGCTATCACAAATAAGGCTGCCATGAACATAGTGAAACATGTGTCCCTGTGGCATAGTGGGGCATCTTTTGGGTATATTCCTAAAAGTGGTATTGCTGGTTCTTCAGGTAGATCTATTTCCAATTTTCTCAGTAAATTCAAGACTGATTTCCACAATGGTTGTACCAGTTTGCAATCCTATGGAGGAGTGTTGCTCTTTCTCCATGTACTTGCCAACATGTGTTGTCAACTGAGGTTTTGATCTTAGCCATTCTGATAGGTATAAGATGGAATCTCAGGGTCTTTTTGATTTGCATTTCTCTGATCACTAAGGACTTTGAACATTTCTTTAGGTGCTTCTCAGCCATTTGGGATTTCTCTGTTGTGAATTCTGAGTTTAGTTCTATATCCCATTTTTTTGATTGGGTTGTTTGTTTTTTGGTGGTTAGCTTTTTGAGTTCTTTATATATTTTTGGATATTAGTCTTCTATTAGATGTGGGGTTAGTGAAGACTTTTTTCCCAATCTGTAGGTTGCCAATTTGTCTTATTGACTATGTCCTTTGCCTTACAGTAGCTTTCCAGTTTCATGAGCTCCCATTTATCAACTCTTGATCTTAGGTCATGAGCCACTGGAGTTCTGTTTAGGAAATTTTCCTCTGTACAAATGAGTTCAAGGCTCTTTCTCACTTTTTTCTTCTATTAGATTCAGCATATCTGGTTTTGTGTTGAGGTTCTTGACCACATGGATGTGAGCTTTGTGCAAGGTGATAAATATGAGTCTATTTTCATTTTTCTACATACCAACAGCCAATTAGAATAGCACTATTTATTGAAGATGCTTTCTTTTTTCCATTGTATATTTTTGGATTCTTTGTCAAAATCAAGTGTGTATAGGTGAGTTGTTTTATTTCTGGTCTTCAATTCAATTCCATCTATCAACGTGTCTGTCTTTGTGTCAATACCATGCAGTTTTTATCACTATTCCTCTGTAGAAAAGTTTGATTTCAGGGATGATGATTCCCACAGCCGTTCTTTTACTGTTAAAATTTTTTTTTGATATTCTGGCTTTTTTGCCTTTCCAGATGAATTTGAGAATTGCTCTTTTCACATCTTTGAGAATTGTGTTATTTTCATGGGGATTGCATTGAATCTGTATATTGCCTTTTGTAGGATGGTCATATTGCTATATTAATCCTGCCAATTCATGAGCATGGGAAATCTCTCTATTTTCTGAGATCTTTAATTTCTTTCTTAAAAGACTTTCATACAGGTCTTTCCCTTGTTTGGAGAGTTACTCCAAGAAATTTTATTATTATTTGTGGCTATTGTGAATGGAGTTGTTTCCCTAATTTCTTTCTCAGCCTGTTTGTCATTTGTATAAAGAAAGGCTACTGATTTATTTGAGTTAATTTTATATCTGACCATTTTGGTGAAGTTGTTTATCAGCTAAATAAATTTTCTGGTAGAATTTTTGGTGTCGTTTATGTATGCTATCATATCACCTGCAAATAGTGATACCTTTATTTTTTCTTTGCCAATTTGTATGCCCTTGATGTCTTTTTGTTGTCTTACTGTCCTAGCTAGCACTTCAAGTACTATATTGAATAGATATGGGAGAGTGAGAATTGTTGTCTTGTTCCCAAATTTAGTTAGATTGCTTCAAGCATGTCTCCATTTAATTTGAAATTGGCTGTTGGTTTGCTCTATATTACTTTTATTTTGTTTAGGTATGGACCTTGAATTCCTGATCTCTCCAATGCTTTTAACATGAGAGGTGTTGTATTTTGTCAAATGCTTTTTCTGCATCTAAGGAGATGATCATGTGTTTTTTTTTTCTTTGACTTTATTTATGTAGTGGATTATTTTAATGAACTTTCATATATTGAACCAACCTTGCATCCTTGGGGTGAAGCCTACTTGACTGTGGTGAATGATGGTGTTCTTGTATTCTGTTTCCAAGTAATTTATTGAGTATTTTTGCATCAATATTCATAAGTGAGACTAGTCTGAAGTTCTCTTTTTTTGGTTGGGTCCTTGTATAGTTTAGGGATCAGAGTAATTGTGGCTTCATAGATTGAGTTAGATAGTGTTCCTTCTGTTTCCATTTTATGGAATAATTTGAGGAATATTGGTATCAAGTCTTCCTTGAAGGTCTGGTAGAATTCTGCACTAAATCCATCTGGCCCTGGGCTTTTTTTTTTTTTTTTTTTTTTTTTTTTGGTTGGAAACTTTTTAATAACTTCTATTTCCTTGTGCTATATGGGCCTGTTTAGATGATTTATGTGCCCATAATTTAACTTTGGTATGTGGTATCTGTCTAGAAAACCAACCATTTCATCTAGATTTTCCAGTTTTGTTGAGTATAGGCTTTTATAGTAAGATCTGATGATTTTTTTGAATTTCTTCCATTTCTGTTTTTATGTCTCCCTTTTCATTCCTAACTTTGTTAATTTGGATACTGCCTCTGGATCCTTTAGTTAGTTTCTCTAGGAGTTTATCTATCTTATTGATTCTCTCAAAGAATAAATTTTTGGTTTTGTTGATTCTTTGAATTGTTCTCTTTGTTTCTACTTGGTTGATTTCTACCTTGAGTTTGACTGTTTTCTGCTGTCTACTCCTCTTGGGTGAGTTTGGTTCTTTTTGCTCTAGAGTTGTCAGGTGTGCTGTTAAGTTGTTAGTAAGATCTCTCCTGTTTGTTCACCAGGGCACTTAATGCTATGAATTTTCCTCTTAGCACTGCTTTCATTGTGTCCCATAAGTTTGCGCATCATGTTTCAAGTTTTTCATTAAATTCTAAAAAGTCTTTAATTTCTTTCTTTATTTCTTCCCTGACAAAGTTATCATTGAGTAGAGAGTTCTTCGGTTTCCATGTGTATATGCACTTTCTATTGTTTTTGTTGTTATTGAAGACCAGCCTTAGGCCATAGTAGTCTGATAGACTGCATTGGATTATTTCAATCTTCTTGTATTGTTTGAGGGTTGTTTTGTTACAGTTGATGGTTGATTTTGGAGAAGGTACCCTGAAGTGCTAAGAAGAAGGTTTATTCTTTTGTTTTAGGGTGAAATGTTCTGTAGATATCTGTTAAATTCATTTGGTTCATAACCTCTGTTACTTTTTCTGTGTCTCTCTTTAGTTTCTGTTTCTGTTTAAATGACCTGTCCATTGGTGAGAGTGGGGTGCTGAAGTCTCCCACTATTATTGTGTGGGGTTCAATGTGTGTTTTGAGTTTTAGTAAAGCTCCTGAGGGACCTTCAGATTGTCTTCATTTGAGCAGTCAAGCTATTTTCCTGGTTGAAGATGTTATCAGAGAGGCCTACAGACTATGGTTTCTGTTTCCCTGTGTGCAGTTGAACTCTATGGAGGCTTTCAATCTGTCTGGTCACCTGTCTGCATGCCTTCAAGCTATGGTGTCAACTGCTCTAAGTGCAGAGGATCCTCTAGGATGGTTCAGGATATGGTATCTTCACAGGAGCAGACCAGCTAGCAGTCTGCCCCAAGTGAAAGAACCAGAAGGGAGACCTACATTTTATTCATTAGAAAGTTGTTCAGATTCCATTAGTTTATAAGTTTTTTGTGGTTTCTGTTGTTGAAATGAGCTTTAATCTATGGTGGTCTGAAAGGATGTAGTGAGGGTTATTGATATTGTTATTGTTGTTTTCCACTAACTATCTTGTATCTCTTGAGACTTGCTTTCTGCCTGAGTTTGTGGTTAATTTTGAAGAATATTTCACAACATGTTGAGAAAAAGGTATATTCAGTTGTGCTTCGGTGAAATGTTTTATAAATATATGTTTGGACTATTTGGTTTATAATGACTGTTAGTTCCAGTATTTTTCTGTTATGTTTTGTCTGGATGATCTGTCCATTGTTTAGAGTAAGGTATTAAATCTCTATCACTACTTGGAGTCAATGTATGATTTAAGCCACAGTAGTGTTTCTTTAACGAACTTGTATGCCCTTGTATTTGCAGCATAGATATTAAGAATTGACAAGTCATTGTAGTAGATATTTTTCATTTGATGTGTATGTAGTATCCTTATCTATGTCTTTTGATTAGTTTTGATTTGAAGTGTATTTTGTTAAATTTTAAGCTGGCTTGCTTTGTAAGCTCAATTTTCTTGGA
Source organism: Grammomys surdaster (assembly GCF_004785775.1). Lineage (NCBI taxonomy): Eukaryota > Metazoa > Chordata > Mammalia > Rodentia > Muridae > Grammomys > Grammomys surdaster. The sequence goes on along the minus strand of NW_021604619.1, from coordinate 5,082,267 downwards.
ATAACTGTCCAATATTTTACCCAGAGGCAATGTTTATCTTTGATTTTGAGTTATGTTTCTTACATGGAGAAAAAGGATGGATCCTGTTTCTTTATCTATTGTGTTAGTCTGTGTCCTTTTATTGAGTAATTTAGACTATTGATATTGAGTGACATTTAAGAACCATGATTTTTGATTGCTGATATTTTGTTGTTTTGATATTGTTGTTGGTATTCAATTGAAGAGGCTATGTGAGTGCGTGTATGTATGCTTCCCTTCTAAATTTTCTTCTATAAAATTATTTATTTTCTATGTTTTCAGATGTATAGTTTAACCTGCTTAGTTTGGAATGTTTCTTCTACCACCATTTGTAGGGCTGGATTTGTAGATAGACATTGTTTAAATTTGACACTATCATGGAAAGTATTATTTTCTCCATATACTGTCATTGAATATTTTGCTAGGTATAGTAGTTAGGGCTGCCATCTGTGGTCTTTTAAAGTCTGGATTCCATCTGTCCAGGTCGTTGTGGCACTTAGAATTTTCACTGAGGAGAACTCAAGGGTTATTCTAGTAGGTCTGCCTTTATATGTTCTTTGCTCTTTTTCTCCTGTAGCTTTTAGTAGTATTTCTTTGTTCAGTTTATTCAGTATTTTTATTACTATATCACAATGTGAGGGAACTTTATTTTCTAACTATTTTGTGTTCGCTACACTTCTGTTACATTTATAGGCATCTCCTTTAAGTTATAAATAATTCTGACTTAAAATGATATTTTCTAGACCTTTTAATTGGGGTTCTTCTCATTCTCTATTTTTAAATAATATATCCATTTCTTCTATTGTATTTTCAATACCTGAGAATCTTTTTTCCATCTCTTGTATTTTATTAGTGAAACTTTCTTTTCAGTTATTATTTGAATTTCTATTTTTTTATTTACAGAAAACTTTCATGTGTGTTTTCAACATTGCTTCTATTTCAATTTTCAGATCTTGAACAGATTTATCTCTTTTTTCAATTTTTGTTTCTGTTTTTTAGTTTTCTTTTTAAAGAACTCTATAATGTTCATATAGTTGGGTTTATAAGGGTCTTTTGTTTGGTTGTTTTTTTGTTTTGTTTTGTTTTTGTTTTCTTTTTTTTCTTTTTGTTTGCTTGTACTTAAGCTGTGTTAGACAATTTTGGACTTTCTGTGGTATGATAGCAGGTCTGTAGTGGAGGCATATTAATCTGATAGTTATTTTTTATTTTTTCCCTGATGTCTAGGAATGTGAGTTTGTGATGGTTATCCTTCTAGGTGCTGCCTTCTGGACTTGATTTGTTGCCTGAGTATTTTATTCCTCTATTTCTATTTCATTCTTGGGTTTCTGGAGAATTTTATGGCTGTGCATTGTCTATTTTTCTGGCCTCCTCAGCTGGTAGGTTCACAGGGAATGAGTACCAGGAAGATAGGTTAGAGGAGAAGATCTTTGTGTTACCTTTTGGATTTTGTCAGAGAAGAATGGGAAACCATAGCAGATTTTTTGCTATATATCTTAGTATAAAGCTGAGGTGATTGGATCTCTGTAGCAAGAGGAGAGTTATGTGTCTGCTTTCAGACTGCTATTTATTCTTTGTGGAATGACTCCTGGGTTAGCAGAGGGTGTGTGCTACAATTGGAGACTGGGAAAAGGAATAAGTCAGGGGAGCAAAGTAAGAAGGAGAAAGGTCTGAAGGATCTAGGAGAGATGGGACAATGGGAGGGAGAGGCAGTCTGACAAAGATGTTCCTCTGAAGAACTGGAGAGGGGACTGGCATACTGAAAGTGGGGCTGGGGTGTTAAAAGAAGGTACTCATTCAGTCCACCTGATTTTCTGGGAGTCATAGTCTGTGAGTTAGTAGAGAGTATCTACTTGAGTTGGAGACTGAATAAATGCTTTGAATGGGAGGAAGGAAGTTAGAAAAAGATCTATGAAATCTGAGAAGATGGGAGCAGGGTGCATGGGGTATCAAGGATGGCTGCTAAGTTGTTCTTCTGAGCTAGGTATGAGGCTCGTAGATTGCATGGGGGCAACAGAGAGAGAAGAGAATGTCTGCAAGCAGTCTATCTTGTATTCTTGGAGTATGGCCTATAGGCTACCAGGGTGAAGCTGCTAGATTTTGGGGACTAGGAAAAAGCAAGCATTGATGGGAGGGAGGTTAGAAGGGGAAAATCTATGTGAGAGGATGAGTGGTGGAGGGCAAGGGATTGCTGCCAAGTGCTTCTGGGGATGAGTTTGGGGATTTGACCTGGGCAAGCCGATATAAGAAAAGGTATTTGGGCAGCATACCTCATTTTCTTATAGTATCTTCACACAATATATTGTCTTTGGTTAGCAACCCTCAAAGAAATTGTGCTAAAATGCTTAACATCTATCAGACAAGAGATTTTGACTAGAATTTGGAGTGATGAGCTTCTTTTTTGTGCCACGTTATTATAATTTTCTCATTTTATCTTGCCTCTATCTATCTATCTATCTACCTATCTATCTATCTATAATGAATATGCAAATAATCATAAATAAAATCATATATATATATATATATGATTTTTAAAATTTTTTTACAAATACATGTTTGATCAAATCATGAAAGCTAGTGAAATAAATGGTGTTCCATATAGCTAGCTTTTCTCTTAAACCTCTGTTAATTAAAGTAAATGATTTAAAAAGCTATTGACATATAAATATAACACACAGATTTTATTACAGGCAACAATATCATTAGAATCCATGATTATAAAGCAGTACTGTTCAGACATCCCACATTTATCTAAAACTTATGCTTATATACTTTGCTGGATAGTTTTATATCAACTTGGCATGAACTTAAGTCATCTGAGAGTAGGGACCATCAATTAGGAAAATGCCTCTCTAAGACAGGGCTATAGTTAAGCTTGTAGGTCATTTTCTTAATTAGTAATTGATAGGTGGAATACCATGGCCACTCTTTGATGCCATCCCAGTCCTGCTGAGACTGGGTTCTATATGAAAGTGGGCTGAACAAATCATTTCCTTAGAGAGGAGCAAACCTATAAGCATCCCTCCTTCATGGCATCTGCATCAACTCTTGCCTTCAGGTTCCTGTACTGTTTTGGGTTTCTGTTCTGACTTCTTTCAATGATGGACCCTAAAGTGGAAATGTAAGCCAAATAAATAAACCATTTTCTCCTCTACCTGCTTTTGGTCATGGTGTATCTATACAGCAATAGAACAATAATTAAGATAGAATTTGTTAAACAGACTAGAGTATTTAGGTTATTTACCTAACCATATTGCTTTTTGGAAGAATATGGAACACTTTAAGACTTTGGACTAGAAAAGTGGTTTAATACTCTAAGTGAATCTTAATGAACAGTCCTAGGAGAAGCATGAAAGATGAAGTGCTAATGGATATGTGAATAGTGGAGACCCAGCTCAAGATGTCTTAGAGGGGGAGAATATTAGCAGCTGAGGTAGACATATTTTGGAAAAAAATGTGTATGCTCTTTACCCTTACTCTAAACAATTTATGGGAGCTAAATTGTAAAGTTTTACATTAATGGCATTGGCAGAGGAGTTTTCAATAGTCTAGTATTGAATGTGTGACATGCTTACATGTTTGTTAATATTCACCCTTATGTAAATCTACAATAAAAAGGAAAAAAATGAGGAAAAGTAAAATACAAATTGTACAGTTTGGGGGAGGAAAAAGAATTGAAAAATGTAAAGTTGGAACCACTTCCTATGATCAAGAAGATAAAAATGTTTTTAAAAAGGCATGATGCAGAATGAAATAAGGAGAGTGAGTAGTATTTCTTTCAGGGCAAGCTCCCAATTTGTAAAACTGAGTTATGAAAAAGCTTAAACAAGAAAGGAAACCATCAACAACACAAAGCTTATGTAACTGTAATTTATTTGAGGGAGGGCCTAGGTTCCTCAACAGCAAAATAGCAAAACATGGTAGCTTTGGTCATATGGTTCTGGCTTGAGAGTCAAAAATACAGAAAAAAGGTTATGCTATTTTCTGCATGATAAAAGGTACTGAGGTTAGATAACTGGAAGGGCAGTCCCAGAATGGAGGCCTAGAGAGGTCATGGTGTAAATTTATAAAGGTGAAGCTGAGATTCTGTTGAAGATCCCAAGATGTGTTCACTGTACAATGAGGCAGACACAAGCTGGGATGAGTTCTTTGAGCAGAAGCAAAAGACTTGGCTTAAGGACAGACTTAATGTACAAAGAAGCTGCTGTGCTGATCAGAGATGGAACTCCTTTGCCAGCTCATTCCTCAATAGAGTAATATAGCTTTAGGAGAAGAATCACTTTGGTTTGGAAAGGAACTACAGTATTAGTATTTGCTGTGTTTTCTAACCATGATGCCAACCCCTTTTCACACTGCCTCACTCAGTAAGGCTTCTCCTGACTCCCAGTGGGAATAAGCAAAATTCAACAAACATATTTTTGAATGTGATGTCTCATAATCTATAAAAACTTTAGTACTTGTGATCTATTGTTTTGTTCTAACAGTTAATAAGAACTTGAATATACAAATAAATGAAAGAATGAATAAATGACTGAATGAGTGACTAAAGAAGTGAAGGCTTTTAGAATACTTTGACACAGCTGTTCTTCTGTCCTAAATTTCAATGATGTGAGATCTGTTATGACAATAGGCTTCTTCCAAAGGTATGTTCAATATAGAAATGGTTAAATTACTACACTTTAGCTCATATTAGGTATGTGTATTAGCTAATTCTGTGATTTTAAAGTATAATCCATTTCTCCTATTATTGACTGTATCCATATTTTATACAGAATTTTAATATTATTTTCTTTTTTGCCCCACAAGAACAACATATATATCCTGTATCGCTCCATTTGTGTTTTCCTCAGTGCTATAGACACATGAGTTTCTCTTCTCTAAATAAATCACTGAGAGATCAGGAATAATTTACCATTGTATTCCTACCAAGCAGTATTTTGATTCTGACAGCAGAGTTGCTTGATAAAATTCTTGTTGACTGAAAGTTATAAAGAGGTCTAAGTACCCATGCATAATTGTTTAATTATGAACTTGCATTTCAGCATGGAATATTTCTCCCTCTCTTTGACAGGACCAATGGGCAGCACCACTTAATTAACAAGGATTAATTTATTACTATGATATTCTGCAGAGAATTAGCCACAGGTTGTGCCCCAGGTGCAGGGCAATGGCTTGGCAGATTTCCTCCTTTATGTGAGTGAGTCCATCACCCATGCCCTTAAATGGAAGCTCATAAATTATAACACTAGTGACAGTTATGTCTGCTCATGACTCAGCATGTCATAAGCTGTTATATCACAGTTATGTTGAAGAAAGGACTCCATAGTTTTCCAATGTTATGACACATGAATCCATACACAGTCTTTTTTTAAAAATGAGAACTATATTTTATTGTAGAAGGAAATATGAGTCTTCAGAGTCGAAATTAAGAAGTAGCATTAAAATAGCTCCCTTGCTATCCCTTACTACAACTTCCACCTGAACAGTCAACTTGAATTAGGAAAATGAATTTTAGATACAAATGATATAGGAAACAGATAACAATCTGAGGCACTATCAGTTTTTTTCTAATGAGAATAAAATTAGAATCAAAGATATGTTGGTTTGAAAAAACTGTTAAAGATGACAGCTTTGAAATATGTAGAGGTTGAATCATTTTTTTCCAAATTATACAATGTCAAATGGAGGTGTTCAAATATAAATGAACAAGAATGCATTTTAAAAAGAAGTATCAATCAAGACTTATAGTGAGGGAAAAGCATGAGCGTGTAACAGAGAAGCAATGTGTCTTGATTTCTCTCAGTCATAACTTGGAATTTCTGACACAACTCATTTCTATAGCATGAATGCACCAGTATACTATTAAGTCAAGTAGAACATTTTTTTTGTTTGTTTTGTAGAAAGAAATGTGACTTTAGAGAGTCCAAAGGAAATCTAGGATTAAAATGTTTCCCTCACTCATCCTGATTACATTGTCACCTGAAGGTTCAACTAGCATTAGGAAAATGGAATTTAAATGCAAAAGACACAGAAACAGATAATGATCTGAGGTATCAAGGATCCTTTCTATCTAGAAGCAAACTGGAAACAAAGACATGGTCTTGTTTTGATATATTTTGTTAAGCAGAAGTATTACTCCTTTTGTATGCAAGTACATGTTAGAAATAAATGTCGGATATATGGACAGTTCTGCTTTCTCACAGGGATTGCTATAAAGCTGCTGCCCCTAAGAATGGCCTCATAATAGTTTCATATAACTATACCTCGTTAATCATTTTTTTCATAAGGTGAAGTTTAACAGAAAAGCATGGTATAAGAATCACCTCATTTTTTCACTGCCTTTTATGATGTAATCAAAGATTTATATTTGTACAAACTACAAAGAAATTTGTTTTGACATCATTTACATGCAAAGAATTCTACTCCAGACAAGTTATTTCTGATACAATCAAGATAAATAATAAATTAATATAAACAGACATTGTTTTTTTGATAGAATAGTGTATGTCAGAAGGACTCTGCTTTGTGAGGTGATATAAGAAGGGAGCATAAGCTAATATATATCTTCTCCTAGGAGACATATAGATTAAAAAATAACCTTAACGTAGGATATAAGGAGAGAAATAAGGAGACACTGAAGAAAAAAAGAATCCCACCACCCCAGAGTTTATTCAAAGCCAATTGTCCAATGAATATAAAGCATTCCAGCACAATTTATTTGTGGGTTGCAACACAAAGATACTATGTCTTTTTTTTCCATTCTTTTTATAATTTTTTAATTTTCATTCTTTTTTTATTTTTTAATTTTGTCTCAAATCATAATAATTCACACAGGGGTATAAACACAGAAATGTAGGACATGGGGAAGGGAATGACACTGGAGTGTGGGTGCTCAGGGGGAATACAGATATCTTCAGAACTGGATATCGGCTGGGTGAAGGTTCAGGGGACAAGTCACCATGACTCTGCCTATGACTCGCTTGTCCCCATCTAATCTGGGTCTGCCAAGGATACCTATTTACAAGGTCCATGACCACTCAAGCTTTTAAATTTCCACAAAAGCTGCCCATTGACATTAGCTATATGTCTTTAAAATGTTAAAATAACAGTAAACCAGGCTTATAAATGAAACACGTAACCTTGATTAGAGCCTCACTCCTCTGAGAATCCCACAAGCAAGACTATTAACCATTTTTATAGTAAAGATATAATACTTTTCTCTGTCATGCAACTTATGGCTTTAAACTATATTGAAGATCAGGCTGAGCTCCTCTTGTTCCCAGTTTTATAACATCTAAAATATTAGTTTTACAGACTGCGCATTTTCCCAGTGACTTCAATTTTGAGGTAGTTTTGGACTCCAGTTTAATGATGTAGGATGATTCTGGATTCAATTTTGGGCTCTTAAATCATTTGTTCTAACAAGACAGACTAACAAAACAATGACATCATTGTAAGCTTATACTTTTTAAAAACTTTCTTTATTAAGTTTTGTTAATTGCTTCACTCTCCATTCTAGCCAGAGGAGGAGAAAAAGGGTTAATAGAAAAAGGGGCTTGTGGACATGTTTAGTAGTAGTTTGTTCCTTGGAGGTAATTCCACTCTTTGTTGTCAGGATACTAGTAGTCTAGACCAATAGCAAACACCAAGCAGAAATCAACAGTGGAGGCTCAATCTAACAGAAACAGCAAAACTCCAACAGAAACAGCAAGGGTCCACTGAATCACCAAGAGTCAGAATAAGTGGCCAGAATTAGCTCAAATACCACAAGAAGTACCTTTCTCTCTATGAAGTAAAGACCAGCAAAGACCAGCAGAGAAGTGAGGCATTGCAAGGAGCAGTAATTAAAGAGTGTCCTCTCATTGTTTGTGGGGTTTATATTCTTTTAAAATATCGTGCACCCTCTCAAGTGTCTGTTTTCAGCAAACTAGCATATGACCTCTCCTAAGACAGCTTCCAGAAAGACATCAAGTGACATAACCAAGTTGTTAAAAGAAATTTCCACCTTAACTGACTCGGATTAAGTTAGAGTTGGTATATATTATATGGTACTAGCCTATTCACATAAGAGAGCTTCAGTAGGTCCACTATGAAAACTAGGTGTGGAACACAGCATTTTATCAGACATAGACTTCTTACAAACACAGTGACTTCTATTGTTATTCAAAGGCTGTCTTCCAGAAACGGTGTTATTTCTGATACAGCCAAGAGAAATGACAAAATAACACTAGGATACAATGTTTCTTATTACAGAATAGTATACTTCTAAAAAACACCTCTCCTTTAGTTGACAGGAGATGACAAGTGTAAGCTCATATATGTCCCCTCCTAGGAGAGTTACTTTTGGATAGGTAATCCCAAGTTCTCTGGTATTCCTGAGCCGTCTGTGTTACCAATCTGTTGCCTAGTATGCAGCATGTTGTCTAGAATTTTCTAGTATGTTCTACTAGTTCCTATCTTGCACTCTATTTACTAGTTTCTAGAATGCTGTTACCAGTAGGAAATAAATATCTAAAGTTTAAGTAGTGGTGAAGTCAAGGTAGATTTAGAAAGTGCAACTTACAATAGAGTTGCAAATTTAGTAACCACAATTTTTAAAAGGAGGAAGAACAGAAAGATTAATTGTTACATGTTCCATAAACCTACTCAAAATTACCCATTAAAATTTATAACAGGCTTCTCTTTTTATTTATGATAGCTTTGATTTTTTTTTTGGTCCTCAGATGAATGATTAGTTATTTGAAGTTACTTTTATTTTAAATAGCTTTGATAATACTTAATTTTCCATCACCTCCAAATTATGTTTGTTGGATCTTTACAAATGATAGATAAGTGATAAGGAGGTGGTCCAGAAAGTGTGTTATTTTATTCCTAATCCCTATCACTGAGTAACCCAGTGCCAGTTATGAGATACTATTTTTTTAAAAACTAATTACATCATTTCATCTACTTTAGTTGAAAAAACTTGTATTTTATTTTTAAAAAATGGATTTGTTATTTCTGGCATGGAAAATACCAAAGAGAAGCAACTTTAAGGAACAAGCGCTTATTTTTCCTAAAGCCATAATGGTAGAGATATCATGGTTGCAGAAGCTCAAGGCACCTGGTCATATCTTGTCTCCAGTTTGGAAGCAGAACAGGATGAAGGTCCTCCCAAATCTGAGTTTCTTTCCTTTAATTAACTCCAAGGCATGGAAGGTTGACACCCAAAGTTGTACCTTCTTGATTTAGTTATCCTAATGGATTTTCACCCTTAATGGTTATGCATCTAGGATTATCACCTATGTGAGTCTAAACAATACTCAATTGACTATATTTACTACAGAAGTAGGGTTGTTTGCGTTTACAAAAACACTGGAGCCTAAATTATTAGAGAAGCAAATTCTTTTTGACTTAAAGAAGATGGAGGAGGAGAAGGAAGGGGAAGGGGAAGAGGAAGAGAAGTACTGCTACGTAGCTTTATCTGAAAAATATTTAAAAAACCACAAAAAGTAATAGCCAATAAAAAATAGGAAATTCAATAGTTTTAGGAACATCTTTTCTCATTAATCTAAAAAAGAAATTAAATAAACCAAGCTCATAAGTAGCTAAGTTATTTTTCATTTCTCTGTCTCTCTTCAGAAATTTGAGTTGGGTCTCCAGATTCCCTAAGACATAGAATTGCTGACATCAGTGCCTGGCTTATATCCCACTGAGGAGAAAATATTCCAAATAAAACATATTAAATGAATAGTATTAAATTTTGATAGGATTATGTTGCAATCCTGGAAATTTTACTGGGACATGTTGCCATTTATTTTTACCTAATAAATATATTATATAGGTTTATTGAATGTAATTTTGAATGATAAACCATGTTAACATGCATTCCTTTTGTGTATCACAGCACTTATCTTAATTGTGTCTGTTTTTTTAGGGTTTTTGCTTCCTCACTTACAAAATCAATCTTCCATTGACTCATTGTATTCTGTTTTTTCTTTCCCAAACCAAGAATCTCTTTTTCTCAAAACTAGATCTTGCTTCTTGTACCTTAATCTGAGCTAATCATCCACATATTATTTCTTTTGGGTTCAATGTTTTCTATTGTGTCAACTCTTTTGAAAATACTGTTAATCTATTCTTGTACTTGAGAATTTTGGCAGTACTAAGACTCTCACTATAGACATTCCAAACAATGACATAAAATCCTTCTTTACTTTCTAAATATTCCTAGCTACTCACAATGCTTTGACTCATAGATCTGAAAAATAGGGTAATTTTCCCTTGAGTCATGCCAATTATTGTCTTAGATTAGCATCATAAGGATGAATTATGTCATCAAGAACACTTAACTGTGAGCTATTTCTTTTCCAAGGTTGCTGTTTTGGGGGTAATAAACAATGAGAATTACTTATCTCACTCAGAGTTAAAATGGAAATCGAGTGTCTTTGCGTCTGCATTCATACTGAAGTCTCAACACCAAAGACTACCAAATTGAATCTGACCTTTATGAAAATCCAAAGATATTTGAATGTTCTAAGAGACTCATTGAACTTCTCCAAACATATAAGATGGTAAACAATCGACTTGAATTTTTACTACCTATATGAGCTTTAAACTGCAGTCTCCATAAAGAACTTTCATGGCTTCTTTAAAGAAGCTAAAACTCAAGATCTAAACCAAGAGCCTCCATCTAAGCATTAACCCCAAACTATAAGGAAGCCCTAAATCCTCACCTTTATTAAACACTCTAGAACTAGAACTTGTCAACCTACCATAATGATTTAACTTTCTCTTTCTTAACTTCATTAATAAGGATTTATCGTAAGAATAAATATATATTTTGCCATCGAGTATGAATTATTGAATTTCAAATTCTTCTGAGTTGTGACTCTTTTCTGCTTTGTATTGTTTGCTACAAAGTTCTCACAGTGAATGATATGCTTGGAATATTGCTCTGTACGGAAGAGAAGATTCTCAACAAATGCCTTTTTTCTGTATTACTCTCATTTAATTAATGCTATGAATACTCTTATTTAGAACATACATAATCAAAACAAATGCTGGGCAGGAGGTTGAGTTATTAATGTTTCCTTTCTTACAATGCAGACCTTGGCTTGACAGAATTCTATACTAACAACTGTAGGCCAGCAGTCACAACTTAATTAAATCTTCTCTTCATTTTGTAGCTATAAATTCTACAAAATTTTCTTTAATTATATATATATATCTTAAATTTATTTGATTGTAGGTCACAATATATTCTACTCCATAATTTAATATTTTGTATATTTTATTGCTAAATTTGATAATGTTTTAAAAAGCTCTAATATTATACTCATGTTTCTGTGTGTGTGTGTATATGTGTGTGTGTGTGTGTGTGTGTATGTTTGTGTATGTGTGTAACGTTACTCAGGGATAGAGAAGCAAGAGGAAGCTTAAGACCAGGGCTATGGACTTCTCGGTACCCATGACTGGGAAGGTCAAATGCACCAGAAGTAAACCTTATACTTCTAACTTGCTAAATAGACATGTTTTCCAATAGTGTCCTGGTTATATCCATAGACTACTTGATCAAATGTGTTTTTTTTTTTATGCAGTAAAGTGTGGTTATCATATATTCACACCTACTGAGACCCTGATAAGAAGTTACAGTTGAGTACTTAGCTTTAAATGGAACACCCATAATACTCCCTCCAAGCCTCAGAGAACACTGCAAAAGAAGAAACATAAAAAATATAAAAGCACAACATTAGGGAGTCAGGAATTAAAATGGTGTCTTATGGGCAGGATATGGCCACATACAGCCATTGCATACATAAGACTGAACAAGTAAACATGGTTATAGAAGGAGGAAGGGATCACGAAGGCTACTGGTTGTTGCACAGTAGGATGTGATATAGCAATTGAAGAATTACTCATGGTACAAAGAGTTGTTTCAGAACCATATGTTCAAAAGTGACCTTGATGAAATCCACTGTTTAGCAAAATACAAACAAAACAAAGTAAAAGACTTGAAGGTCAGATGAACTGGGGAAGTCTATGAAGATGTTTTAGGAGAAAATGAGTGGGTCGGTGAACATAATCATAATGTATTCTCTACATTATAGTCTCAAAAAATAAACGTTTTAAGTACAATAATAATAAAAATTGCAACTTTAAAGTACCAATTTAGGATTACATATTGCTTAATGCCATGAAGGAAATAATAAGCTCAATAGCCAAAATTTAAAGTGAACACTTGATATATTTGAATTTAAGCTAAGATACCATCATCTTATAAATATATGTATGCATAACTATGGGTATATACGAGTTGTCTAAATGTGTTTATTTTTTAAAGTATTATAAATTTTATAAATATTGTAAGGTGTTTATAAATCTTAGAAACTTCTTTGAAATGTTAATAAACTATTGTTTTCAGGTACGAAATTAGCTTTCAAGTAAATGGTCAGATAAATTCAACCTGTTAACTTAGTCACAAATTTTTAAGCTCATAGTTTAACTGGGCTTTCAAAAAAGATGACAAATCTCCAATGGCTCTCAAGGCTAAACCTGGTAACCAGCCATAATCATATATTAGATAAGAAAGTCATGTTGGCAAAGAACTTGAAAAATAATAATAAAATGAGTTAAGCATTTGTAATTGATCAGTCTTCCTGTAGGTAGTATTGTCTGATTCTTGTCTCATTGTCTATTCCACTTAGATATCCTCTGGTCTAAGGGGCTGTGCTGGATCTTCAGAGATAAGTGTGCTTGCTTCAAGTACAGGCTTTCTAAAATGAAATACTCCCTAATAATGGAGTAATTTTTGGTAGTCACTGTTGTCCTCTGAATCTAAGAATTAAAGTATGCTTTGTATTTATGTTTCATATTTCACAAATGAAAAGAGGCAGAGACACATAATAATGGGAAAAATTACAAGAGTACTGTTTTGTTTTGGTTGACATATGTACCCATGTTAAGACTGGGTACTTATTGAACGAAAAAATGTTCCAAAATCTGACAAATATTTAACTAAATTTTCTTGCTTGAAAACAAGTTCACAAACTATTAGCATGCTGTGCCTCTGTTTCAGATGTATATTTCACTTTTAAAGTATTTCTTAAACCTTAAGAAGAAAAAGAAATGGGACAGAAATAGCAAGTTTTAAGAAGACAAATTTGTGTGTGTATGTATATATGTGTGTGTGTGTGTGTATGTGTGTATGTGTGTGTGTGTATGTATATATGGTATATATACCTATATATATATATGTGTGTGTGTGTGTGTGTGTATGTGTGTGTGTGTATATGTGTGTGTGTGTGTATTAGAATACATTTCCTGAAGAAATAAAAAAGAAAAGCGATTTTTCCAATGAGAGAAGGTTTAAAATGGTAGTTTTATCATATCAATGACTAATTTGAAATGGAAATTAAACTTAAAAAGGGTGAAAAATATAGAAATTTTATATATACTGCAAAAGCTGCAAATATGTTACAAGGCTTCTGAGAAATAAAATTTAATGCAAGCTTACATGTGACTAAGTTGATTATAATTAAAGGTTATAAATTGAAAGCACTCCTCACAAGAGATTAGTGCTTCATGCTGACTCTCTCTGCTTCAGACCTTAGAAGGGAGCTACAAGGAGAGAACAGGAAGCCAGACCCTCTAATGTCATTTACATTTGTCTTCAGGCTTCTTAACAACTGAAAGGAATACTAAAGTCCCATGCCAACTGATACCTTCAACTTTAGGAATGATGTTTTCTAGACAGCCAACAAATTACTACCATAGAGAAGCACTGGGCCAAAAAAAGAGCATTCTAGAAGGATAAGTAAAAAAGGACCACTTGTGGCAAGATTCAAAAACAGGAATCTATCAAGAGGAAAATCATTCACTACTAAGGATAATGCAGTCATTTCTGAAGCTTGGATACAACTTCTGCTACAGTGACCCCCTAAAGACTGATGATTCCCAAGATTATATGACAAAGTTTCATTCAGGCAGCTACAAAAGGCTACTGTTGCATCTTTATTGTTACTGTGACACTTGAAATTGCTTATTTTTATTTCAATATGGGAGTTAGGGTCAATAACTAAGAACCCTTTATTAAATAAGTGAACATCATCTAGCAACATGTTCAAGGAAATTCTCAAAAGCCCAAGGAGCTATTGATAACTGTGGGAATTCCTCATATATGGCTTAATAATAAGGTGTACCAAAGCCCTTACTTAAAAGTCGGGATATATTCGTATGTACTACCTTACTCCTGCAGCTGAAGTTTATGATGTACACACACACACACACACACACACACACACACACATACCAACAATACTTCAAAACTATAAAAACTAAAATAATACCAGATCAGGATTTTTACTCATATAAATATTTCTGATGGTTTTTGATATTTTTCATGTTGAATAAATACCTACCCAAGCCAATTTTAAGGAAACCAAGTTATTCACCAAAATAAAATTTTCTCAGATTCCACAGCCTTAAGAACCACTTAAAGACAAGAGCACTTATGTAGAGTGAAAAATTATAGATACTGGGTATATAGAATTCTTTTTAGACATATAAAGTATTCTTTAAGCTTTCTTTATAAAGACATAGAGAAACCGAGGCATGAAGCAAGTTAAAAATGTGAAAAGACCAGTCACCATTACTGGAACTGGCCTATCTGCAAAGAGTTAGGAAAGAATGTAAGTAAACTAGGTGGAACCAAGCTGAGAACCAAGTTGAGAACCAAGCTGAGAACCGCAGTGACAGGGCAAGGCCGAAGTAACAGGGCAGGACCACATTCTTGAGAAAGATAAGCGTACAGAGAGTTTTCATCTGACCCTGACTCCCATAGGTTGGGTTCCTTTAGAATGTTCCACTATTTTTATGTCATACCACCCTAACAACCCCTCACCCCTTCCCTATTCCTTGGTTTGTGGTTTTTCCCTTTAAAAACCCATCTCAAACTGGCTGTGGGGTCAATTCAGCTCCTGCATGGGCATACGAATTGACCAGCAGCTAGTTGTCACGCCCTAATAGACAACCTCGCAATTGCTCCGGTACATGGTGTCTTGAGCAGATTACTGGGTGGTTGCGACTTTCTGAGACTTGAGAGAGGGTCTCCCCTCTGAGGAGGTCTTCACTTACATATACACATTTCTGAAAGTCTAAAAAACAAAAAACACATACAACCCCCACTCCCCACAGAAAAACAAAAACAGAAAGCAAATCAAAGCAAAACAAAACAAAACCTCATCTTTTAAAACAAGAAAATGTATGTCTTAAATTCCTAGGTATTAGTACAAATTGTAGGTACATATCCTTCAGCAGTCATAACTTTATGTTTTAAATTTCTTCATTTGTTCTTTTGGCTATGCCTTTCATTATTTCTCTAAGCTTTCCACCATGGGAGTTCTGTCTAGAAAACACAGTCCACTGTCCCACATTCAGTCACACTCTCAATAATCATCACCATGTGTTCTTAACAATCCAAGAACTCACACACCAGGAGGAATCCTCACAAGCATCATCTTCTGCTTCTTGTCTTTTCTGAGGCCACTAATTTCAACAGCCATTCTACTCTGCTTACACACTAATCCTTCCAAAATTTGTATCTTCTGGTCTTTAATAGCTTCACACTAAATTCAGTATGGTACTAGGATGGGAATCAACTCTTCCTAGAGGAGATGCAAGACCTCTCCTCTAATAAGGGATAAAATAAAGAGACAGTTTCATGATATTTCTTAGACAATTGCTAACATACCTCTAAGCAAGGAAGACATTATAGAAGATTGATTATCACCTCTCAGCTCTCCAGAAAGATTTCCAGTACCACAGCTTTCTATGGGGCCTGTTTTAACATGACCATGGAGAGAGAGAGAGAGAGAGAGAGAGAGAGAGAGAGAGAGAGAGAGAGAGGCATTGAGATTAACATATGAAAGAAATAACATCCCTCTCCATGTGCTTACATGAGTGACATGTACGTGACAAAGTAGCAATAGAAAGCATGTGATTCATGCTTGCAAAACCATTTAAGTTCTATGTGTATGAGTCTAGCGTACCAGAGCCTTTTGTCTTTGTTCTTTCTCCAGGGTCTTTACCCTGCTTCAAAACTCAGAAGTGGTTCTTAAATAAAATGATTCTGTGTCTCTGGCAATTTGTTGTAAGATAAAGGAATAAGGAAATCTAACTGAGTGCCCTCTAGACATCGATCCATACCTGAAATCTCAATATCTCAATGGTGTACTCATGACAGACTTATGCGTATAAAACACACACACAAACACACACACACAAACACATAAACACACACACACACACACACACTACATCACTACATGCTGGGGATTATTGAATAGAGGGTATCATGAGATATGTAGCCTTCACTCTTAAAAAATGTTTTAATCATATGTCAAAAACTGTTTCTGAAATTAATTAATAATAAATGTTAGTCAAATAACTAAAATTGAAGACTATACTGTATTCTATTATTGCAGTTTAAAAACCTAATTATAATGAATCTCAGAAGAAATGCTTGAATGTTGTCTATTTAAATGTCTAAAATATAAATATTTTATGTAGATGAATTCACATGTTTTTGCTGCAATTAAAGATGTGTTTGAACAATGTGTGTTGTGACACAGGAGAATATAGAAGTTAATCAGTAAGTAGATCTCTTGGGACGACAGGCTAAAGCTCAGTGGATTTTATTCATTTCTTTAATAATATACAGTTATTTCATTCTGATTTGAGTTGTGTTACTCATATTTTGATTTTTGATTATATGTATAGTATTGCACATATATTATATTATATTTATTATATTATATTATATTTATTATACTATATTGTATTTTTATTATATTTTGTGGAGAACCTAAAATGTTAAGTCTCAGCTCTTATTTAGAAAATTTTCATAGCATTCCTATCTATATTAACTAAAAATGTCATACATTTCAACATAAAGATTGCTTTTCATTTACTACAATGTTTTATTTCCTCTTTTGTCATTTTCTTTTGAATTTCATTACTATGTATCCTTTTTTATCAGCACAATAGAAAAACATTTTGTCTTTCAAGGGATATTTGTATTATGTTGACATTATGTAGTAAAATATTGCTCAGTAAAATCCAACATTTTATATCCCAGGATACCATTCTCCACTGAATTTTTCTGTTCCCAGTACACCATTACTACATTAATGCCTCTGAAGCACTGCTATAGCACGCAAACACAATGGAAACAATCAATCTAACACAGAAAATCTTATTTTTTAATAGAAACTGGAGTCTTCTCTTATACAACACATTTCTTCCACAGATTCCCCTCCCTCTACTTCTTCCAGCCCCCAACATCCCTTCTCCCCCATATCCATTCTATGTCCATATCGCCCTAGAAAGTAGAACACCTCCAAGAACTGACAACCAAACACAACAAAACAAGATATGATAAGACAAGGCAAAAGCACATAAACCCTATTAAATGTGATAAAATATTCACATTACAATGTTAAGAAGTTTCCTCTACAAATTTGTTTCACATGGGTTGGAGGTGGGAGGACTAGATATGGGCAAACTATCATCTGTGGCATATTAGTTCTCAAGATACAATTTATTTGACAATGTAAACATCATTTGTGAATTTGTTAGAAGCACAACTTTGAAACCTCATTGTGGAATTTTGCCATAACCTGAGTATGATGATCACCTCTTCTGTTTCAGTGGGACTTTGGACCTTCCAGGGGTTTTTGTTTATTTCTTGTTTTTTATTTTGGTGTGTGTGTGTGTGTGTGTGTGTGTGTGTGTGTGTGTTTGTGTGTGTGTTGTTTTTCTTTTAATGTCTGCATAGTTCAAAGAAAGGCAGATCAAGTTCAGAATACTTCTCTCATACCTATATACACTGAGCTTTAAGGACATTAGTGTAACACAATTTCATTATATGTAAAATGCTTAGATTAAATTTCCAAAAATTTTTTAGTACTCATATTTGGCTTGGATAAAGTGTATTTAGAGAAGTATGTAAAAGAAGGAGATAGAGCCCTCTTTATAACAAGCAATACCCTCCAGAGTATTTCTAAAATGTCCTTAAGTGGCTTGACTCAACCAAAATCCCTACACATTATAGGTTGATGTTTGCAGTAGAATCTCCTTCTTGTGAACAAAGGAATAGACTAAGATGATACATTCAGATACATACACAGACATAAGATGCCTGTGTGCCATTGGACTTAACCCAGTGGAAGAACTAGGGAAAGGAATGAAGGAGCTAAAAGTGATTGCAACCTCATAGGAAGAAGAACAATATCAACTAACTGGATGCCTTAGAGCTTCTGGGGAATAAAGCATCAAAGATCATACATGGAGTGACCCATAGCTCCAGCTGCATATGTAGTACAGTATTGCCTATCTGGCATCAAATGGAGGGGAAGGAGGTTTGATGCCCCATCATAGGGTTATGGTAGAGAGTTAAGGCAGGTATGGGTGAGTGGGTAGAGGAGCACCCTTATAGAAGCAAAGCAGAAAGGAGGGAGAGGGAGATGGCATGAGAATTTGGTAGAGGGGTAATCAGGAAAGGGGATATCATTTGAAATGTAAAGGAACAAATTAATTAATAATAATAAAAAGATGTCTGTGTTGCTTCTAAATAGTGTCATTGTAGATATAGTTATCATGTACAGATTTAATGGAGTAATTCATAAAGAATTAAGGAATATATAGGTTTTGAGGGCAAAGCTTGCCTAGTATATACAATACTCTGATTTTAACTAGCAGTACCACAAAGTAAAACAAAATCCTCATGATTCAGATATAAATAATAAAATATACATTTAAACCTAAGCAACAATTCAAAATATTATTTAAAATTTCACTTAATGATGAGGTTCATGAGCATTTTGACAAACCAGTAAAGGAAGATATATTTTATTTTATCATAACTTCTATGTATTTTGTTCTTAAACTTAATTAGTTCTCCACTGAGTATTTCTATTGCTTCCAATGTAAGCAGCATATTGATAGCTGATAACTACATTTCCATTTGTTTTTTGCATCTTTTGGCAAATCTTGTCTGTGAGTCTTAAGAGACAGTTGTATATTTGCTTATTGAAATGCAAATTGGCACAAATATTTTGAATGACATTTATAAATATGTATCAAAAGATCTTAAAAATAAACTTTCCTTTTTTGATTCAGTCATTGTTTTTCAACAAACTTCTTCCATATAAAATAATAGAATATGTAAAAAGCATTAAAAACATCAGTAACCAATTAAGTGGAGAGAAAGTAGACAAAATAAAGGAAAATATTTGGTGGGGTTGAATAGATGCAGAGCAAGCATTTTAATAGATAGAGAACTTAAAATTTTAAAAACTAAACACTTAAATCTAATCAATCAATGAGCTAAGCGAATTGATTACAGAACATGAAAAATAATGTAATCAATATGTGAAAAAGTGTTAAACATTCTTAGCACATCATAAAAATGCAAATTAAAATGAAATCAAAATTCTATCTGAACTCAATTATAATGGCGATCATAAAATACTGCAACTATACTACTACTAGTACTACTTCTAATAATAAAATTGTGGGTGAGGAAGGGGATATGCTGGATAAGGGGCTAACCAAAAGAATATGTTTAAAGATAAAAGGAAAGAACGAAATTCATAAACTTTGCAATTTTCTCTCATTATCCATACTATGGCATGCATTCTACCTATATATAAAACACACATACATGCATACATACACTGAAGTAAAATAAATAAGTGTTGATGAAGATTTAGGAATAAAAATAAATTGCTTTCAATTATTTTGTGAGATTATATTATTGCCTCATTTCTCCCACCTCTTTCCCCCCTTCAAAACCTTCCATAAGCCCCTTCTTTCTTGCTTTCAAACTCATGGCTTCTTTTTTCATTAGTTGCTGAATATATATATATATATATATATATATATATATATATATATATATGCCTCTTTGGATTTCTCCTGTCCTTAATAGCATGCCTATTGCTGCTGTTCTTGTTCAGCTCCTGTTTAGGCAGTCATGTTCTCTGGGTATAGCTTCTCAGATTTCTAGAAGACTCCATCTCACAGCCAATTCATTTAACTCTTAAAATTTTCCACCTCCTCTTCTTCAATTCTCTCATCCTTATGTGATAGACTGTTTTATAAATGTATACAATAGGACTGGACTCCAAAACTCTAAATTTTAATTAATTGTAGTTTTCTTTAATGGTCTCCATATATTGCAAAGAAAAGATCTCTTGGTGAAAAACTCTTACTTATGGTTATAAGAAAGCAAAATCTTAAATGTGAAAGCTATACTGAAACCACTGGAAGGAAACATCTGTGTGACAGATGGAGGCGAGGGCTTCCTGAATAGGATCCCATTTGCCTAAATTAACACCAAAGATACATAACCTGAGTGAAAAGTTTCCCCAGGAGAGAAAAGAATACTCAGCACTAGAATTTTTTAGTTCTAGAAATCTGTTCTCTGACAGAGGAATTCACGTTAAAACAGTGAGGAAGAAATACAGTTTCCAACAAATATCTAGCAATCCTGCACATCTACATGGAATAGAATGAAAAAAAAAAGATGGAAGGAAGGATGGAGGAAATAAGGAAGAAATCTATACCAAAATATTCTACCTCCCACAAAGAATCAACTCAAAATACATTATAGACATAATCCTGAATTAAAAAGTCAATGAAACCCTAAAAGTTGATATAATGGAAAAACCTAAAGAAGTTGTACTTGAGAGCATGTCCTGAAATCCCTGTCATCTAGAGGTAGGTGACCTAGAACAGTGAGTTTAACGTCTGCATAGGGACAGTAGAGAGACCCTATCTCAAGACAAGTCCAGAACAGAAACATTTAAAATGAGGTAACAATATTTCAGAAGCCTTAAAGGCTTCTTTAATAAAGAGATGATACATGTTAAGCTGAACTTTTTTATATTAGAAAAAGAAGGCAAGAATCTTGGAGAAGCTACTTGAAAAAAAAAGTCTTATGGAGGATTTACAATATTTATGTCTTACATATCCCCAGAGATTATGTTGAGATGCTCAAGAATGTTTGACAACTGTAACATAATGAGGAAACGTTTGCTTATACTACAGGTTTAAGAAGTGATATGCTTCATATAGGGAATGTCTTATATTGTAAGAAATTACCACTCTGTCTTCCAAAGTAAATATAACATTATTGTTCTTATCAGAACATTGGGGAGTACTGGATTTTGTAGACAATACTTTATCATTGTGACATAGTTTGTCTCATTTCATAGGTAACCAGGAATCACAAAAAGATGCATTGTGGTGCTTATGTTTCTCCTTCCTTCCCTTTTCTTCAGTCAGTGGAGCTAACTCATGGGGTAGTAACACTCAAATTTATGTGGTTTTTTTCTCAGTTAACACTCTTGGAAAATACACACCAACACACACACCAACACACACACACACACACACACAAACATATACAGCCAGAAGTATGACTATTAGGACATTCTAAATCCTATAAAATTGACAATAAAGATTACTACATTATATATATATATATATGTATATATATACATATATACACATATATACACACATATATATATATACATATATACATATATATATATTCACATATACTTTGCTTGTGATTATATAAATTAAATGCAAGTAAGGCGATATGTGGTAAATTCAGACAAGAAAATATGACTCACGTCTAGAAGGAAATAACAGGTCAGTTCATGAAAAGACACAGAGAAAGTTTAAGTTAAGTTTATTAAAAAAGGGAGACAATTTGAAAAGAACCCAAATGTTAATATTTTGGGATTTGACAATGAAACAACTATGAAGTTAATAAACTATGTCGAAGCTGTTAGTAAAATTGAATGGGGCAGTGAACATATTCTTCATGGTACTCTAAATATAAATATATGATGGCATGTCTTTGTTTAAATCAATTGAATATCCAATGACAAGGATGGATTACCATATTATATATATATTTTTTCTCAATATAAAAAGTTTTAAAACGAAAATGTTATATCTATAGCCAAAACTAAATTTAAATATTCAGAAGTAATATAATATTAGCATAATTTAAATATTTGTACCTGCATTGATATGTGTGTGATTTTATTAAATATAAAAAATATTGTATTGAAGTGATTTCTACTGAATTTAAGATTTTATGGTTTTATATTTTCAGTACAGCATTATCTTGTTATTGCTTTTTGTACTGGGGATTATACAGCATGTAGCCAGTTAGATGGGGTATGTTCTTTTATCAGCATATGTGTGAAAGTCAAAGATAAACATTCAAGAGTCTCTCATTCCACTCTGTGGGTCCAGGGAAGCAGTCATATAGTCAGCTTTACCTTCTGTGTCCTCTTACTGACCCTAAATGCCCATTATTTCAAATATAATATTTTTAATTATAAAATAAAGTATTTATATGTGTAGATGTTTTAGTTATTTCAGAATATGACAAGACTGCCTATGTAAAGAACAGAAAGCATTCATTTTAATTTCATTTCTAAAGCACATGCTGGGATTTATTGCAATGATAAATGAAATGAGTTAAGATTCTTCTGTATTTATAACATGCTTTGAGATCCATCTGAATGATACTTATTTAAGAACTAGAGCCTTGCACATGACATGCAAGTTCATTAGCACTGAGCTGCATCCCCAGATCACTTCATTTGTGTCAGTTATGTACTGCTTATTTTGAGGTTGGTTCTCAGAAGAATTACAGGATGGCTTGAACCTATTCAGTTCAAGTACGCTCTTGGCTCAACTCCAGAGTAGTTGAGAATTCACTCTTGTCCCTGGTATATATTGAGATTTGAGTAAAGTTATTTCAAAGTTATTGGAAAGAATGATGCAAATGTAGCTAGATTAGGATCTACCCAAGCATCAAAGGAGTAAGAGGATTCTAATAATTAGGATGAAGATGAAAAGGGGATGTATTATTAATGACCTGCCCAGACACTGACACGTGTGAGAACACTAATTACCACATGGGACCCAAATAACTACTGTTGGAATCTGAACAGTGGCATAAATCTTTGGGTATCCAGACTGTACCTTATAAAGAAAGAACAGAAACAATGCCAACAGCAAGGTTAGATGGATCTCTCCAAGACTTTTCTGAATATCAAACTGTTGCACTGCACTAACTTAGAGTGGGAATTAAAATGAGTGTAGCATACAATATTTGCAAGCTCCTTGAGCTAATTAATGGAAATTAATGGAAAATAAATACTCTAACAATGACCCTCTTTAACATTTGCTAAAGCAAATGAAAATTAGAATTTTTTTAACATCTAAAGATTCCCTTGTCCTTTTCTTGTGATAATAGTGTGTATAATTTTACTTATATAACAAAGATAGACGGTTCAGTCATCTTTGGTTGGTTGAATTTCTTTTTGATTATTATGAAATACAAAAATAATATAAATAAATAAGAAGAGGTAAATCTATTTCTCATTTTAAGTGCCTGGAAATATTGGACATATTTACAATCCTGGGGAGTTAGGCTCAGAGTGACTAACTTTCAAATTTGAAGTTAAAGACATTGTCCTAAAGATCTCATCTATATTCAAGTGTGATAGATCCACATAAAAAAGAGACATTTTATTTTAAAATTAAAATTAATAACTGGAGAGATGGCTCAGCTATTAAGAGTACTTTCTGCAGAAGACCCACGTTCATTTTTCAGCACGAACAAGAAGTTCACAACCAACTCTAAAGCCTTTTTGGGGGATCTGTTGCCCTCTTCTGGTCTCCAAGAAATGATATACAAATGGTACAAAAACAAAATCAAAAACCAAACACACAAACATAGACACACACACACACACACACACACACAAATAAACAGGTTTAAAATAATAAATTCTTTAGCTAAAATACTTTGAAGAGAAAAACTCCTGTTTTAGGAACAATTGCGACTATAATTTAACCCACTGATGTTTCTCATTCATTGCACCAGTCAGAATGAGTTAATAAAAGCTGAGAACCTTAGACATGAACTTTGTGCTGAGTTCCTATTCTATTCCTTTACTTGCTTTATATAAAGAACTATATTTCCTCTTACAAAATTCTAATTATCTTCACAAATGCAATTTTTCTCTTGATGTTCCTCAAAAATTATCTCTTTTTATTGAATTTTGCTTTCAATAGTCAGCAACACAGTCTGTTCCAAACAGATCTTCAGTAAGTTGCTATTGAACTGGCATTATTTAGTTTTCAAAATAGAAAATGAGAGTATTAGACACAGCAGATTCGAAGTCGGGTGTGAAATCTGAGAAGAATCACTCAGTCACATATTACACAGGGCAACAAAGATTAGAACTCCCTCATAGACACTGATAACATTTAGGAAAAGATTGCCTAGAACATATTGAAGTTGCATGAAAAACAACTGTGTCAAAGGAGATTTTTTGCAAGATGTTTTGCAACATTTATAGCATATCACCTGTTGACATATTGGGAGAAGAAAAAAGGAAATAAACCATCAGTAAATGTATTGCTATAATATTGATATATAAGGTCAAAATAATTTTCTTTTGTGTCATTATAGAAACAAAACCAAAACTTTTGGTACTTGGGAAATCCAACTTAGAATGTTATCCATAGTATTCAAATTGCAGATACATGATAGAGTACCATAGTGTATTCTCTTCTTATATATTAGTTGTGGAAATTTCCATTAGTATTTTGCATATGAGCTGTCGATGTCACCAGGAATAAAATTCTACTCTAAAAAATCTTTGAAAGTGGTGATATTTAGAAATATTGTTAGTACCACGGTGCTTTTTCAGATGCAAAGATGGATGGATGTTGACTTTACCTACTATATAACCAAACACAATACATTATTGTTCACTATGTCAGAAATGTTTTCTATACCCTTGTCCTGAGCCTGAAACCTACTAATGGTCTACTTGAAGCAGGAAGACCTTCTGTTGGGCTATTTGCATTGGAGTCTAATGATTCTAGGGTATTTATTAAACTAAATGTATTCATTAGTAAGCAAGTAGTAGTGGTGTAAGTACATCATCCTCTTGGTAGTAATGATCATCACCTTACGTAAGTAATGATTTTTCTCCCATATTATAAGCAAATCTAAAGAACTTGTTCTTTTAGATTATTATTGCCTATTTGTGATTATGGAAATCACTGAAATATTTGTATATTAGTCACAAATAGATTGAAAAATACATTGACTGATAGTGTGTGACATTTATCCTTTCAGATGTATAGTTTTATTTTCAAAATATTTACTTAGATACACCAAAAATTACTTGTATAAAATTATATCAATTGAATTTTAACATTCTACTTTCCTTGAACAGCTGAGTGTAGCACGCATACAGTCTACCCTGAAAATTGTCTATATGCTTACTTATGTGCATTTATACAAAGGTATCATATATTATAAACATTTTATAAATTATTTATGATATTTATGATATTATGATATTTTGGGATAATAAAAAGAAGATATTTTCTTATGATTATTTTCAGACACACCATAATCACTTAAACAGAATTTCTAAATATATATTTGTTTTAATTTAATGGATTTTTATGCACATGAAGAATTAATAACATATAACTTAATTCTAGAACTGTATTCATAATAAACTTATCCTCACTTTTAAAATTATTTTTTAACTGTGTAACAAGACATTAAATTTTTATACACACAAGTAATTGATGATGAAATTTATTTACTATGTCATATATGTTCTATCTGCCTGTCTGTCTGTCTACCTGTCATGCAGAAAAATCTCTCAGTATATGAGGACTAGTTCTACAAAAATACTTTATTCTTTTAATAATCCATTAAAGACAATTTACATAAAAATATTATAGTTAGAAACATACAGATTGCTTACAATTCAGTTATTTTTATACAGAAAGGATAAGAGGTAGTCTAGCCTTTTTTTCCCCCTAGAACCAATGACCTTCTTTTCAAATAGAAATATGTAAATTCTGAGACAAAGTAGAGATTTTAAGACTAGGGGTCATAGTGTACAGAATCAGTGCCTTTAGTTTCTGTTTGCCTCCATGGTAATGTTTCACTTGCATTCTAAATTTATATCTTTTATGATTCCTTGGTCTTTCACTGCCTCCTACAAAGCCACATCTATAAACATAATTTTCTAAGACGTGGGCTGTAGACCTTGCCCTGTGAAATAACTTTTCAATGTAGTATATTATTGTCAAATGAGTTTGTTAAGACTTGCAGCATCAATTCATGTAGATTCAAAATATTGAATGCCATTTTCATAGCTCTGAGGAAGAGGAGATTTTGTGTTTTTCCTGTATTTTCTGAAGCTAAGTTGGCATTTGTTTAGAAAGATAATTTCATATCATTCAAAGGCAGGTCTGTAGAAGAGAAAAAATAGGTGAATTAAGATAATTATATGTACTCAAGAGACAATAAAATTTTCTTAAAAAAAAGGCTGCAGAAGCTGTGTTTAAATGGGAAGTCAGGAAGTGCATGCTGATAAGAGCCTGATATGGATGTCTCCTCAGAGGTCTTCAAGAATCTGACATATTCAGAGGCAGATGCTCACAACTAGCCATTGAACTGATCAAAAATTTTACTCAGTAAATTCAGTTGACAATGTAAATTGTTGTATGAATAATCATAGAAGAGTTCTACATTGTCTACATTATCCACCTGGGATGCCTTCTTTTAAACCAATATCTGGAGAAACAGTCAGATAACCAACATTAAATCCAGGCAGATCTCCTATTTATTCAATTATTTGTCAAACTTTCAGTAGGTAATAATGACTTGATTTCAATGAAAGCTCTTTGATAGAATTTTCTGTAGTTAATTCTAAACAATAGAAATTAATTTAACAGTAATTATTAGACTGTTAAGATATCTGCTCTAATATATCTACTTTAGGTAACAATTTAAAGAATGGAATTTAACATTCTCATTTTATATTTTTTTAAAACTATTTTATATCATTCGTGGCAACAGGTTTCATGTTTACTTTAGTTGTATGATACTTCATTGGAGTTGGGTTTTGTTGTGATTGTTCAAGAGTTTGCTTTGACTTTTACACCTTATGCCTCTAGTCCCATCTTCTTATAAGATAATTGGACTAACTCATCAAAAACCAAGTTCTAACCATTTTTTCTTTGCAAACAACAAATCCTCGATTAAAAAAATAAGCAAGAAAAATGAAACATCAATTTATAAAAGAAGGAAAATGAAACACTTTACTTGAAGCAAGTTTATGGAATAGAGATTCAGGCAAGAAATAGGAGAAGAAAGAATTTGGCTTTGTTAAACTGAGAAACAATGCAGATGTACTTAAATGTGCATCTAATAAAGGAAATATAACATTAAATATAAAAGCTCCACACAGCAAACTGTCTTTGGAATTGAGTAAACTAAGGTGGCAAGGGATATGAACTTTAAGAGCTTGCTATCAAAACCTTCATTTGAAGCATCTATGTCAGAAGCATATTTTAACACTCAAAATTCTTGTTGTATTTGAAATGCCAACTAACCAATTTACATTGAAGGCAGTAGATGAGTGTCATATTTTAAAGAATTCGTTTCCAGTATTCCCATATAACATGTAATTTCCTCTGCTAGAGTTTTATATGAAAGCTGTTTCACAGCTGATCACCCACTCCCTCCGAGTTGCTTATTTGTAAATTTCTTATCTGGACTTGGGCCTAGTCATTGCAACAGTGGCTGCTTCAGTGGGATTTGTGATGACTTGTTCCTTGTGTTGAGGCTTCTCAGGCGTTCTTGACTCTGTCTGATCTATTTGTGCATTTGGATTTTCAGGTCACTGCATATTCCATAGCACTTTGATCACAATGTGTAATTTCTGAATTCTAATCTAATACATCTTTGCCCAAGAGTTTTTCTTGATATAAGCAGCAACAGTGCATTGGCTTCTTGTACAGATCCAATGTCAATCCTGATTAACAAAGTAAAAGTACTTGTATAAATAAACAAACCTAGCATTAGTTGGATAAGTCTTGCTGAAGAAATTGAAGTCCT
The DNA here is from genome assembly GCF_004785775.1 of Grammomys surdaster. Taxonomy (NCBI): domain Eukaryota; kingdom Metazoa; phylum Chordata; class Mammalia; order Rodentia; family Muridae; genus Grammomys; species Grammomys surdaster. The sequence goes on along the minus strand of NW_021604619.1, from coordinate 5,054,234 downwards.
ATATTTTACTTTCCTGGCCAGATTTGGACTTTGCCCTTTTTTTTTTTTGGTTCATAAATAATTTACAGTTTTTTTAAAAAGTAAAATCCTAAGATTGTGTTAGATTACATTTTTATGATGTACTTTAATGCAAAACATCTGCTTCATAACATATTCTTTATCACAAAATGTGGAAAGGAAATTGTTAAGTTTCCTTTATCCTGACTCATTATCTTGATGCGATCAGTTATATAGTACTGGGACAAATGTCTTACAAGAGAGATAGTACAGAAAGCAGTTGAAGTAATGAAACAACCAGTAAATAAGAGACTTGGTTGCACAATAGTACTTATGTGTATTATTCAGCACCTTCCTTCTTAGTTCAATGTCAAGAGGAATACAGGATTGGCTGTTTTTCTCTTATCTACTCTTTTTTGTACCCTGAAGAATAATAAAGCATTTATAGCTTTTGGTATGATTATTCCTTAGGTAGCAAAGACAAGAGTAAATTGTTCCTAGGTAATGATACTGTTCCTTAGCTCAAAATTTAATGCCTCTTTATGGGTACTTACTGGGCTTTTTCCCATGATACTTTGAACCAGTAATATTTCATTGGGATATATTAGCTAACTTTATAAAGCATGGCTTGTGAAGCTCCCAATATTTTAGTAACTGTTCACATCTCTATCTCATTATTCTGTGGATGTTGAGTTAAAAAACTAGCTAATTGTGGTTCTAAGAACATAACATGTTATTACATTCTTGCAGACTTTGAATTTTTATCTTTAACATATGGGTTGATTCATAACATCTGCAAATGAGTATAAACATCTATGAAGCTTCATAGAAATCTCAAGTATATTTCCCCATGTTTCTGAAATACGGAGAACACATAAATGGAAAAACATACAAGTATACATAGTTATAGCCTCTGATTTTTGTAGTAGAATTGAGAAACAGATTTCCTCCTTTTATCAATTTATTGTTTCAGTCCTAGGAATTAAAGTCAGGGCTTTTCTGATGATGCCATTGACCAATATGCACAGTTTTCTTCTTTTATTGTTCCAATACAGATTTTTACTTTAGACGTTGTCTTAGGGTTTTATTTCTGTGAAGAGGCACCATGACCAATGAAAGCCTTATAAAGGTAAACATTTAACTGTGATTGGCTTACAGTGTCAGTTTAGTCCATTATCATCAAGACAGGAAGCATGGCAGCTTGCAGACAGACATGGTACTAGAGAAGGAGCTGAGAGTTCTACAAGTTAATCCAAAGAGAGGCAGGAGGAATCTACCTTCCACAGGAAGACAGGAGGAGGTTCTGATTCCACACTCGACAGAGCTTGAACATAGGAGACCTCAAATCCTGTCTACAGAGTGATGTAATTTTATCAACAACACCACACCTACTGCAATAAGTCAATTCCCTATGGCTAAGCATTCAAATACATGAATTTATAGAGGCATGTTCAAACCACCCCAGATGTACATCTTAAAGGTAAGTAAAATGATTGAGGACTAATAACTAGGTTTCAAATACATTTTATTTAAATATTTTTGAAGATAAAGAAGTAATTTAGTAGTTACTAAATTACTTAGTAATTACATAGTAATTTTATATATTCATCTGTACATTAATTGAATTTAAAAACAATGGGATAAACCTTAGCAACTAGATAGTATTCATTAACATACAACACTACTGGGTGGATTGGCATTTGTCAACGTGAAAAAAAAAAAGCCTTGACATACCTAGGAAGACGGACTAATAAAAAATGGCCTCCATAAAGTTAGCATGTAGGCATGTTTATGGGATATTTTCTTGGTTAATGATTAACTCAGGTGGGTACTCCTTTGGAAGGTAAATCCTGAGTTGTATAAGAAAGTAGACTGAACAAGCCATGAGGTACAAGCCAGTATACAATTTTATTCTATGTCTTCTACTTGAGTTCCTGACTTCCTTTTTTTTTTCTTCCCCGCTTAGGTTTCTGCCTTGGTTTTTCTTAGTAATGGGCTGACTGGTATATGTGAGCCAAATAAACCCTTTTTATCTCTGGGTATCTTTCAGTCACTGTGTTTTATCACAGCAACAGAAATAATACTTCTACCTACATAGACCCAAGACTTTATATTCAACTTCTCAAACATACAACTTGAAATTGGAATTGTCCTGTCAATTGTTTTCTCAAAGATACCTACTGTGAAATCATTTCCCCTCTCTCTTTAGAAACATTAACGTATTTGCCTCTGTTAGATTTTTAAAAATAAATATGCTTCATTAATATAAGTTACTTTGTACATTACATTTTGAGTCCTCTGTAAATGCAAACTATTCCATAAATAATGTATTTAGAAGTCATATAAGGAGAATTATGTACCTTTTTTATTTTTTCCCCTTCAAGTCAATATCGACATACTCAACAATGTCACTTATTAAGAAGCATTATTTTATATTTTTATCAATATATTAATCTTAATTTATTTTATCACATTTTAATTATAGCCTTAGATGTATATATGGATATGTATTATATGTATACACACAGATATTTCCACAAATGTAAATTAATTGGTCTGATTTGCTTCTCAGTTTGTCCTTCCACAATCAAGGATACGGCATCTCATACAGATCATCAGTTTTAAGTGGGTATACCTATCTTCAGGCCATGTAAGTTTTCTTTGTAATGGAATCTGAATGCCACCCACATCCATGTGCTTTTCCTCTTTTGAAGGAAGTAATCTTGACAGAAAAATTGGATCCTTTTGATTGATGTTAAGGCAATGACCAATTAAAACTGAGATTACATGGCCAACCTTCAACCTTCATGGAGATATCGAACCAAACCATTCGATTCAATCTCCAGGAACTACATCGGTCTCAATTTCCTTTCTGCATTCTCTTCCATCTCCTTACTTAAAGTTCATTTTATTTCCCAGAGTAATACTTTATAAATAAAAACCTAATGCAAAAAAATGCTTATAGACACCCAGCCTAAGGTATAAATTCTTATTTTTTTTGATTGTGATTCTTAGTTATGGTTTCAGTATGAACTGTCCTCTTTAGCACCATACCCTTAGCTGCTGTCACTGGGAAAGTTGTTGATACTTTAGGAGGTGGGCACTCTGTCTGGAGGAAATGTATCTTTGACGGGGCAGGCTTTAACAGTTTGTATCCTGACCCTATTTCTCTGCATCCTAACAATAGACACAATGTAACCAGCAGACTCTTGCTCCTGCCATCAACGCTTTCACAACAGTATGGGCTGTGTCCTTTTTCAATTTCTAAACCTAGTAAATTTCCCCTTCCATAAGTTACTCTTCCTCAGGTATTTGATCACAGTAACGATCTGAGAAAAGCAATATATGGTTTCTTCTACATATGACTCTATTCTTTTGAACAACCCTTTAATTGGATTTCTTTTGTCAGCTGAATATGTTACTACCACTTACCTCTGTGCTCATTTTAATAAATTTTAGATATTGTCATACTTGTGTTTGAATGTTCTTGGTAAAGAATGTGTTGATAAATTACTTTCATGAAATAAAATGTTCATAGAAACAGAAAAATTTTCACTGATACATGTTAATTTACTTGTAAAACTTAGGTCGGCCCAACACAAGATAAATGCTCCATAAATAACTATTCTTAACTTGAAAACGAAGATTGTGAGCTCTAGGTGTTCCCCTTAACCTTTTTTTTTGGAAGTCCCCTTAATATTTCTGAAGATATAACCCCATGTTTCACCCAGACTTGTTAGCTGTTGTTTACAAAACAATTTAAGAGAGCAAATAAATTTTGTGCCACAGTTGTGTACCTGTCTTACATACTGTGCTTACTGTTTGATTCACGGATCACATCTTTACTTTTTTATACAATTCCAATTTGAAAATAATTAGAACATATCTCCCATAGACCAAGCAGGAAGTCCATGATGGCTAAGTTATGCACATTCCTTTTTTCCCATTAAAACCTGGAGGGGAGATGAATATCCTGCTGTGTTTTATTGTGGAAGAATGAAATCTTTTCTGAAAATACTGATCTATAGTTTTGCATACTTTAATTGTTAAGACTTTTGGATGCATAACCTGCATCACATAAAACAAGATGTATCCTTTGGGCTGGGGCAGACACAGAGTCGGTCTGCTCCTGTCCTGTGGAGATACTGAATCCTGAGTCATCGAGGAGCCACTGCACACAGCCGAGCAGCCGGTAAGAACTCCATCTCACTCCCTAAGCTCCAGAGATACATCTGGGAGCCAGGGACATTCAGGACACAGCAGCTACCCAAACCCCGCCCCTCCGGAATTCCACTTCCCTTCCTCCCCTGCCTGGTCCTTTGGGCTGGGGCAGACACAGAGTCAGTCTGCTCCTGTCCTGTGGAGATACTGAATCCTGAGTCATCGAGGAGGCACTGCACTCAGAGCAGCTGAGGAGCCACTGCATTCATAGCAGAAGGATTTCCAGAACCAAGAGGTGGCCTGAGTCCCAGGAGTTCTTCCACCCAGGAGATTAGGAGCATAAGACCACAGAGACATCTGGACTCTGAGGAGCTCTGCAACAAGCAAGATAACTGGAAATAGAGACTCCAGTCGCACACAGTGAGGGCAGGTACCACTAGAGTTAACCAGATGGAGAAAGGCAAGCGCAAGAACATAAGCAACAGAAACCAAAGTTTCTTGGCATCATCAGTACCCAGTTCTCCCAATATAGCAACCCCTGAACACCCCATCACACCTGAAAAGCAGGATTCAGAATTAAAATCACTTCTCATGATGATGATAGAGGATTATAAGAAGGAATTAAGTAACTCCCTTAAAGAAATACAGGAGAGTACAAGTAAACAGATAGAAGCCCTTAAAGAGGAATCACAGAAATCCCTTAAAGAAATGCAAGAAAACACAAAGAAGGAATTAAACAAAAACATTCAGGATGTGAAACTGGAAATAGAAACAATAAAGAAAGTTCAAAGGGAGACAACCATAGAGATAGAAAACCTAAGAAAGAGATCAGGAGTCATAGACGCAAGCATCACCAACCGAATACAAGAGATAGAAGAGAGAATCTCAAATGCAGAAGATACAGTGGAAAATATTGACACAGTTGTCAAAGAAAATGCAAAATTCGAAAAACTCCTAACTCAAAACATCCAGGAAATACAGGACACAATGAGAAGACCAAACCTAAGGATAATAGGTATAGATGAGAATGAAGATTCCCAACTTAAAGGGCCAGTAAATATCTTCCACAAAATTATTGAGGAAAACTTCCCTAACCTAAAGAACAAGATGCCCATAAACATACAAGAAGCCTACAGAACACCAAATAGACTAGACCAGAAAAGAAATACCTCCCTTCACATAATAATCAAAACATCATATGCACAAAACAAAGAAAAAATACTAAAAGCAGTAAGGGAAAAAGGTCAAGTAACATACAAAGGCAGACCTATAAGGATTACACAAGACTTCTCACCAGAGACTATAAAAGCCAGAAGAGCCTGGACTGACATCATACAGACCCTAAGAGAACACAATTGCCAGCCCAGATTACTATACCCAGCAAAACTCTCAATCACTATAGATGGTGAAACCAAGATATTCCATGACAAAACCAAATTTGCACAGTATCTTCTCACAAACCCAGCACTTCAAAGGATAATTGATGGAAAATGCCAACACAAGGAGGGAAACAACAACCTAGAAAAAGCAAGGAAGTAATCTTCCAACAACCCCAAAAGAAGATAACTATACAAACATAATTCTACCTCTAATAACAAAAACAACGGAAAGCCACAATCATTTTTCCTTAATATCTCCTAACATCAATGGTCTCAATTCCCCAATAAAAACACGCAGACTATAAGATTGGATACACAAACAAGACCCAGAATTTTGCTGCATACAGGAAACACACCTCAGTGACAAAGACAAACACTACCTCAGAATAAAAGGGTGGAAAACAATTTTTCAAGCCAATGGTCCCAAGAAACAAGCTGGAGTTGCCAATCTAATATCAAATAAAATCGACTTTCATCCAAAATTAATCAAAAAAGACAAGGAAGGACACTTCAGACTCATCAAAGGAAAAATCTACCAAGGTGAACTCTCAATTCTGAACATCTATGATCCAAATGCAAGGGCACTTACATACGTAAAAGAAACTTTACTAAAGCTCAAAACACACATTACACCTCACACAATAATAGTGGGGGATTTCAACACCCCACTCTCAGCAATGGACAGATCATGGAAACAGAAACTAAACCGAGACACCTTGACATTAACAGAAGTTATGAACCAAATGGACTTAACAGACATCTATAGAACATTTCATCCTAAAACAAAAGAATATACCTTTTTCTCAGCACCTCATGGTACCTTCTCCAAAATAGACCATATAATTGGTCACAAAACAAGCCTCTACAGATACAAAAAGATTGAAATAATCCCTTGCATCTTATCAGATCACCACGGACTAAGACTGGTCTTTAATAATGACAAAAACAATGGAAAACCCACGTACACATGAAAACTGAACAACTCTCTACTCAATGATGACTTGGTCAAGGAAGAAATAAAGAAAGAAATAAAAGACTTTTTAGAATTCAATGAAAATGAGGACACATCATACCAAAACTTGTGGGACTCCATGAAGGCAGTGCTAAGAGGAAAGCTCATAGCTCTAAGTGCCTACAAAAAGAAACTGGAAAGAGCACACACTAACAAGTTGACTGCACAACTAAAAGCTCTAGAACAAAAAGAAGCAAATACACCCAGGAGGAGTAGAAGGCAGGAAATAATCAAACTCAGGGCTGAAATCAACCAAATAGAAACTGAAAGAACAATACAAAATATCAATAAAACCAGGAGTTGGTTCTTTGAGAAAATCAACAAGATAGATAAACCCTTAGCCAGATTAACCAGAGGGCACAGAGACAGTATCCAAATTAATAAAATCAGAACTGAAAAGGGAGACATAACAACAGAAACTGAAGAAATTCAAAAAATCATCAGATCCTACTACAAAGGCCTATGTTCAACAAAGGTGGAAAACCTGGATGAAATGGACAATTTCCTAGACAGATACCAGGTACCAAAGTTAAACCAGGAGCAGATAAACCATCTAAATAGTCCCATAACCTCTCAGGAAATAGCAGCAGTCATTAAAAGTCTCCCCACTAAAAAAAAGGCCAGGACCAGATGGTTTTAGTGCTGAATTCTATCAGACCCTCAAGGAAGACCTAATATCAATTCTCTTCAAACTATTCCACAAAATAGAAACAGAAGGAACACTACCCAAATCATTCTATGAAGCTACAATTACACTCATACCCAAACCCGACAAGGACCCGACAAAGAAAAAGAACTTCAGACCAATCTCCCTTATGAACATCGATACAAAAATACTCAATAAAATTCTAGCAAACTGAATCCAAGAACACATCAAAACAATCATTCATCATGATCAAGTAGGTTTTACCCCAGGAATGCAGGGATGGTTCAATATTCGGAAATCCATCAATGTAATCCACTATGTAAACAAACTTAAAGAAAAAAACCACATGATCATCTCATTAGATGCTGAGAAAGCATTTGACAAAAATCAACATCCCTTCATGATAAAAGTCTTGGAAAGATCAGGAATTCAAGGCCCCTACCTAAACATAGTAAAAGCAATTTACAGCAAACCAGTAGCCATCATCAAGCTAAATGGAGAGAAACTTGAAGCAATCCCACTAAGATCAGGGACTAGACAAGGCTGCCCACTCTCCCCCTACCTATTCAATATAGTACTGGAAGTCCTAGCCAGAGCAATTAGAAAACAAAAAGAAGTCAAAGGGATGCAAATGGGAAAGGAAGAAGTCAAAATATCGCTATTTGCAGATGATATGATAGTATCCTTAAGTTACCCCAAAACTTCCACCAGAGAACTCCTAAACCGATAAACAACTTCAGCAAAGTGGCTGGTTATAAAATCAGCTCAAACAAATCAGTAGCCTTCCTCTACATGAAAGATAAACAGACTGAAAAAGAAATTAGGGAAATGACACCCTTCACAATAGTTGCAAATAATATAAAATACCTTGGTGTGAATCTAACCAAGCAAGTGAAAGACCTGTATGACAAGAACTTCAAGTCTCTGAAGAAAGAAATCGAAGAAGATCTCAGAAGATGGAAACATCTCCCATGCTCATGGATTGGCAGGAATAATATAATAAAAATGGCCATCTTGCCAAAAGCAATCTACAGATTCAATGCAATCCCCATTAAAATCCCAACTCAATTCTTCACAGAGCTAGAAAAGGAAATTCTCAAATTCATATGGAATAACAAAAAACCCAGTATAGCAAAAACTATTCTCAACAATAAAAGAACTTCTGGAGGAATCACCATCACTGACCTCAAGCTGTACTACAGAGCAATAGTGATAAAAACTACCTGGTATTGGTACAGAGACAGGCAGGAAGATCAATGGAATAGAATTGAAGACCCAGAAATGAACCCACACTCCTATGGTCACTTGATCTTTGACAAAGGAGATACAACTGTCCAGTGGAAAAAGAACAGCATTTTCAACAAATGGTGCTGGTTCAACTGGAGGACAACATGTAGAAGAATGAAAATTGATCCATTCTTATCCCCTTGTACAAAGCTCAAGTCTAAGTGGATAAAGGACTTCCACATAAAACCAGATACACTGAAACTAACAGAAGAGAAGGTGGGGAAGAACCTCGAATACTTGGGCACAGGGGAAAAGTTCCTGAACAGAACTCCAATGGCATGTGCTCTAAGATCAAGAATTGACAAATGGGACTTCATAAAATTGCAAAGTTTCTGTAAGGTAAATGACACTGTCAATAGGACAAAATGACAATCAACAAATTGGGAAAAGATCTTTGCCAATCCTTCATCTGATAGAGGGCTAATATCCAATATATACAAAGAACTCAAGAAATTAGACTCCAGACAATCAAATTACCCTATTAAAAAATGGGGTATAGAGCTTAACAAAGAATTTTCAATGGAAGAAACTCAAATGGCCGAGAAGCACCTAAAGAAATTTTCAGCATCCTTAGTCGTCAGGGAAATGCAAATCAAAACAACCCTGAGATTCCATCTCACACCAGTCAGAATGGCTAAGATTAAAAACTCAGGTGATAGTAGATGCTGGCGAGGGTGTGGAGAAAGAGCAACACTCCTCCATTGTTGGTGGGACTGCAAGATGTTGCAACCACTTTGGAAATCAGTGTGGTGGTTCCTCAGAAAATTGGACATAGCATTACCTGAGGATCCAGCTATGCCACTCCTAGGCATATACCCAGAAGATGCTCGAACATATAACAAGGACATATGCTCAACTATGTTCATAGCAGCCTTATTTATAATAGCCAGGAGCTGGAAAGAACCCAGATGTCCTTCAACTGAGGAATGGATTCAAAAAATGTGGTATATTTATACAATGGAGTATTACTCAGCTATTAAAAACAATGAATTCGAGAGGTTCCTAGGTAAATGGATGGAACTACAAATTATCATCCTGAGTGAGGTAAGCCAATCACAAAAGAACACACATGGTATTCACTCACTGATTATTGGATATTAGCTCAGAACCTTGAAATGCCCAAGATGCAACTCACAGGCTACATGAAGCTCATAAAGAAGGAAGACTAAGTGGGGGTGATTCGGTCCTTCTTAGAAGGAACAACAAAATACTCAAGGGAGCAAATATGGAGACAAAGTGAGGGACAGAAACTGAAAGAGGGGCCATCTGAAGACCACTCCACCTGAGTATCTATCCCATGTGCAGTCACCAAAGGTAGATGCTGATGTGGAAGTCAGGAAGTGCATGCTGATAAGAGCCTGATATGGAAGTCTCCTCAGAGGTCTTCAAGAGTCTAACATATTCAGAGGCAGATGCTCACAACTAGCCATTGAACTGATCATGGGGTTCTCAATGGAGGAGTTAGAGTGAAGACTGAAGGAGCTGAAAGGATTTGGGGCACCATGAGGAGAGCAAGAATACCAACCCACCACAGCTCCCAGGGTCTAAACCACCAGCTTGGTAGCACTTAGGGAGGGATCCAGGGCTTTAGGTGAACATCTAAGAGTGGAGGGCCCTGCTGGGCATAGGTGGAAGAAGAGAACCTTGACCACATGAAGGCTGGACACCCCAGGGGGTGGAAATTTTGAGGGTGGGGAGGTGGGATTTGGGGGTAGATAGAGGTTACATCCACAGAGAAGAAGGAGGAGGGGTGAGGGGATAGGGGGTTCCTGGGTGGTTGGTGGATGGGGTAAGGGGACAACATATGAAATGTAAATAAAACATCCAATAAAAAAAATAAAAAGAATAAAGAAACTCAAAAAAAAATAAAAAAAAACAAGATGTATAAAAAGACAAAAAAGACACTGGCATGTGTATTCAATAATGCTGAGATATTTTTTCTCACTAAACTGAAGTTTAGTATGATAGCTACAGACTCAAAACCAGTAACAGTGTAAATTCTGGTTCTAAATGAGCAGTGTCATGACCCAAGAGCTCTTGCGTCCACTTTGCACATAGATGAGAAAAGGCCAGTGTCTCAGCTCAGTCGGACCAGAAAAACCCACACATTCATTGGAGAGTCACCTGCAACTTGGAATGAGGGGAACCATCTAAAAGAGAAAGGCAGACATTCTTTAGGACTGTGTCACACAAAAGCAGTCTCAGAAAATCTTGAGTACAATATTTGTCACAAATCATGCTCCAATCAAGTAACCATGTAAGCCTTATAAATCAAGTAAAATTGTAGACGTTTTTTAAGTTCTGTTCCCTTTTAGACCTAGTTGAAAATATGAAGATTGAACTTGGAGACTTTACATTATCATATAGATACATATATTTGATTTACAAATGTGTGTTCTAGACATACTTATTTACATATGTATACTTCATTCTCTGTATTCTCTTCCCAAGTTACCTTACCCTGCAAATAAAGCAAAAAATGCAAATACTTAGGAAGTATTTTATGCCAAGCTAAATGACAAAATTTAAATTTTTTAGCCATACGAAGATGTATATATGTTAAGTTCCAAAATATATTTTTTGTTATTATCATATCATAACTCATCATCCATGTTGAATTTTCAGTCCTTTACTTTTATTGCCTTTAACCCTCATTTTAAGTGTTAGGTGTCTCTTATTTTAGTCAATGAGGAAATGGTAACTTAAAATTTTATGAGAACAAAAGAAACAATATTTCTTGCTAATTGTATTAACTAAAGGAATCTTTTAATTTTCTTTCAGAGACATTGAACAACACATTTCACAGGACACTGTAAGTTCTTTTAAGTGTTTTAGACATTCCTCATGTTATTTTATTGGACTGTCTCCCACAGATAAGGATATGTATTCCTGTTCCAGCATATTTCCTATCAGAAGAGAGCCATTTTGATTTCAGTGGGGTGAAATTCAGTCCATCAATACATACCATATATTATAAAACACGTTTATATTTTACATTCAAATATAATTTAAAATTAGAAACATGGTATTAATGCATCCACAGATCAGAAATATTTTACTACAACAAACTAATTTTATATGTAGAAAATTAGGTGTGCTATGAAGCATTAGGAGAACACAAAAAGAGTACAGCTATATATGAAAAAAATTTTTTTGACTGCCTCATAATTATACTACTTGTTTTTCCTCTCTGATCAAGAGTCTGAAGTGGCATTTCTTCAAGCAGCTAATGTGCTGTCAGACTCATACCTTACATAAGCTAATTCACTTCCCTGCATGTTCTGTGGGAATATTACTATTTCTACCTAATCATCACTGAAACAATAAATCTTCCAAAGTTACAAAGCTAAGAACAGGATGGAAATAGGCTTGCTGAAATAATGCCACACTCTAATTTGACAAATTTTATTTTGTGTGAAATATGGCATTCTTTTTGGCCCCTCAAAAGCAGACATATTTTAAACTACAACTCCCTATCCTGATGAATGCATTGAGAAATGTGGATGATGATACCAATTTAGCGTTCTATATATTAATGAATTAATACTAGTATGTTAAGCAGTATGGTAGAGCTGTAATGAATTTTAAGCATTGCTCGGCATAGAGCATGTCTTGATGGTAGATCATCAGTTTTACACCAATTGTCTGACAGTTATGAATTATTTCCAGGCTACAGTAACTAAAATGACTCTAATCCACTTTAAAATTAATGAATTCTATTCTATTGAGTAGATTTATGCCCAGTGTAGAACTAATATGGTTGAAAAGATTTTATTAATGCAAAGCAAAGTAGTAGGAAAATCAAAAGAAAGACAGATAAAGTTATAGAATACTTGGCATGTCTTAATAAATTCTACCATTCCATGACAAATTGTTCAAAACACAGTGAGAGTTATACTCTTAGTTGCCCGGTCAAACCAACTATTGGCTTGCAGCTATCCACATGTTTTACATCTATTGCATCCTTTGTTGTAGAATTGAATCATTCCAAAAGTCTGAAACAATCACTGTCTGTGAAAGAAGGAATGTATATGTGATCACTAAATAACTACAAAATTGTGGACCAGTCACAAAATTTCTCTGGATAATATCAGCTAAAGTCACATTTTATTTACAAATTAATCGAAAAAAGAATAATCTAACAAATTAGACATATTTCTGAAGATTCTAAAAATCCTGCTCATAGTGTAGCATATGCCAAAAATCTGTAAAATGTAGGAAGTTTACATCATTTGCATTCTCTCCTTTAGTTAGTCTATTAGTAGCATTTATCCAGGTTCCCAAAGAGGGAATTTTATCCTGATACTTAGTTGCAGCATACATTAAATGCATAAAGTTGAAATTCTTTAGAACATACCCATTTGATTACACAGTATATTTACAAAAAACATTCATGCAGTTTTAAGTCAGAATGACTTCATTGCTGAATACACTATGCTATTCTTCAAGATGCTTTTGTTGTAAAATGCAAGTTGTAAACATTATGTCAAAATGTTGTCTCATGCAGCCAATGTCAAAACGAATAAGTGAAAATGTGTAATTAATAATATTTGGATTTGAGGTTATCTATTAACAACCTCAATTATGGTAAGTTGATTGACTCAGTTATTCTTCTATTACTGTGAAGACACTCCATGACTAATGCAACCCTTATAAAAGAAAGCAGTCAATTGGAAGCTTAATTACAGTTTCAGAGGCTTGGTCCATTATCATCATGGAGGAGGGCATGGTAGTAGGCATTCATGTTGTTGGAGAAGTAGTTAAGAGGTACATCATGATCCACAAGCAGAGGTAGAGAGTGGCCTTGGCACAAAGCCCATCCCTGATGATATACTTCCTCCAAAAAAGAGACACCTACTTCAACAAAACCACATTTCCTAAACCTCAAAAATGTCATGGCCTAAGAATTCAAATATATGTGCTTTAGAGAGCCATTCTTATTCAAACAACCACACTAATAAGCAGGTATTGTTGAGGATGTCTATGAAGAAATATATAGTATGTTGTCTGAGTATGTTGTCTGTGTATATAGTAAGAAAGAGAAAATAAGTAGCTACCCTTTTGTTGTTCCTGCTTCTTCAAATATTTGCCGTATTTTTTTGTCTGCTTAAACAAACAGATCAACTTCATTCTAGATAAATATGGGTTCCAACATGAACATAGATTTGCTGATTCATAGAATGCCTCTTAAATTGCCACATTACTAACATCAACATGTTATTTGGTGCTTGAAGCATCACTTCACAGTGAGCCCCAACCAAAGAGAGCTGACTTTCAGTGTAAAGAGAAAAGAAAGTAAGAAAGTCATAAAAGAGTCTTCACTAAAATTCCAGGGCTGTGGTTCTCATCCTGTGGGTTGCAACATCTTTGGGGGGTCAAAGAACACTTTCACAGGGGTCACCTCAGCCCAGGTAGGTGGAATATAATTTATAGTACTAACAAAATTACAGTAATGGAGTAGCAAGAAAAAGAATTTTATGGTTGGGGTAACAACAGCATGAGGCACTGTATTAAAGGATCATAGCATTAGGAAAGCTGAGAACCTCTGTTCCAGAGAAACTGAGTCAAATAAATGTTTACAGTCCTCATCCTAGCTTCTATGCAGAACACGCTCATGTTTTCTCATTAGAAAGAAACAATACAAATGAACCACATATTAAGTGTATCCGTACTTTCTGGATATTGTGTATTTGCAAATATGTAAGCTGTAACATTATTAAGAGGAGGAGAAACTAATAACAAGTCTATTTCCTTTAGAAACGGTTAATTATGCTGTTTTTCATTCGCAGCTGGCACAGTTATGAAGCTTGTGTTTTAATTTTATATGTAGGGAGTTTTTGGCTGCATGTATATTTATGAAAACCATAGCGCTCATGGAAGCACAGAGAGGAAGCTGGATCCTCAGGAAAGAAAGGTCCAGGTAGCTGTAAGCCACTGTGTAGGTACTAGTAATTGAATGCAAGCCCTCAGAAAGAACAGCAAGGAGTTTTAACCTCCTAGAATCCCACAAAAATTATATATTTTTGAAATATTAAATGATAGCACAACACTCATCTAGAGTTAGATTTTTAATACCATTTGAGCTACCCTAGTAGATTAATATATTTAAGAATTTTTGTTTTTTTAAATACAGCCATGCTTTATTCTTTCCTACTATATCTATAAATCCTTTGAGAATATCATATATTTTGATCATCCTTACCTCCCCTCATTACTAAAGTGACTCCCACAACTGTCTTTACCTCACTGTCTTCTTCTAACATCATGGCCTCCATTTTTCTTCTTATTTTTAAATAATCCACTAGGTTCAATTCCAGTTGGTGCTGCCTGTAAACTTAGAGGTTTAGGAAAAGCCAATGGAGTAGAGTTGAACTTCAAGGGACCATGCCATCAGCCATCCATACCTCTCCAGTAATGGCAGGGGCTCATGAGATATTTCTTTCCCCTTTTATACTAGAATGTTAACTGCCTGGATCTTGTACAGGTCTTGGGCAGATAATTACAGCTGCTATGAGCTCATGGGTGCAACTGTCCTCTCATCTTGAGAGGGCATTTTCACTGTAATTTGTTCAGATCGCTGACTATTGTAATCTTCCCAACCCACCTTCTGCGATGGTGCTTCATCTGGTTGTGTACTCTTTACAAATAGAAATGTATGTAAGTGTAACTTTGTCACTTATAGTCTTGAGTAAGTTGTATGACCATGTATCAATGCAAATAAGTATGTGTGTCAATTTAAGTTAACATGAACACATATATACTAAAAACTGTGTAAGTATATTTCTCCATGTGAATATACACATATGCAATCAAATTTCTTTCTTCCAAGACATAATCTCAAAGTGAGTACAGAAAATTAGTGTGATTTTTAGGCCTTGAAAAGTGTCATGAAAAATAAGAGTGGTAATGAAAATCTTTATAGCATTTCATGCTTAATTTAAAGGAGTCTGATAATGCTATTTTAATCAGAAACCACCAAAAAAACTAGACACATGTTTGTTTTGAAGATCTGATCTAAAATAGATAAAGGAGTCTAATGACCTCCTATTTTTAACCAAAAATGTAACAAATGCAGTTCATTCTAGTTGTTCTTCCTATAAGCATCATGAACAAAGTCATGGTTACATTGGACATTCATGCAAGAAAGTCAACAACCACCAACATAATATTGCAAAATGATCCAGTAACTTGAATTGGCACATCCTACAGATAGCGAAGCAATTTCATTTTTGCATAACACTCCTGAAACATCTGTCATAACACAGGATGACTTATAAAAAGTTCTGGTACCTCTAGAAAGTACCTATCCTCAGTGAAGGTGTCGGTTTCGTTAGAATTTCCCTATAGATTCAGATCTTGCAACTTTTGATTTCCTTTCCTTGTAGTTAGTGCTGACTGTGGAAGTTGTAAAACCTTTTGGAGTTGAAGCCTTACTAGAGAAAGTATGTTCCTGAGGACTGTGGGGACTTTATAGCCTCAGCCCAATTCTATTTCACTCTCTTTGCTTTTCGAATACTGGTAGCTGTATGAGTGCTCAGCTTTCTGCTCCTGCTGCCCTGCCTGCTGACTGCCATGTGTTCTCCTATGATGGATTCTTATTCTTCTGGAACTATGACCCTCAAATAAACACTTTCTTCAGTAACTTGTTTTTGCAACTTGTATGATATCATAATAATTAAAGTGACTGGTAGAAAAGTGGTATTAGAGGGTGACATCTTGTTGACAGGAAGCTGATCCTGTATATTTTGTTTTGTTCTTTTGTTTGTTTGTTTGTTTGTTTGAGTCCCTTTAGTTACAGTCTAGAAGGTAATAAATTTGATAATACAGTACACATAGAATTTTGGCTCATGAGGTTTCAAAGAAAAACAAACTCTATTAGTAACAGAACCTTAGATTTTTGACATAACCTGATGTTTTATCAAGGAATCTGGCTGACTTTTTTCCAAATCCTGAGAATTTCCAGAAGGCTAAAAATCAATGGAGTAGTTTATTTAATTGGTGGGGTCGTGGGGGAATGTAGAGATCCTTGTGGAGATGGGGACAGGTGAGAACGTATGGGATGTGCAACAGTCAGAAGGTAGACCTGGAGGGGGATAAAGTCTGGACTGTAAAGGAAGATTAAATAGAAAGAAAGAAAGAAAGAAAAAAGAAAGAAAGAAAGAAAGAAAGAAAGAAAGAAAGAAAGAAAGAAAGAAAGAAAGAAAACTTAAAAGTATTGTGGGACTGTATAAGGGTATCCTGGGTCATGGTTGAGCAGGTACTTAGAACCCCGAGATTCTCCGTGGAATTCTGCGTGAGAACCGGCAGGAGTTCGGTACCTCCCATCATCTAGGATCCTAAAAACAGCCACATTTCCATAGAGTCACATAGGCCAGGCTTTAGGCCTCAGGCCCTAGAGATTTACATACTAATAAAGGCCAGAGGGCAGAGCAAATTAAACATTCCTCCCCCAGATCCTCCCCTAATCCTCCCCCTTCTCCCTCCCTATATAACTCGGGACTGCCCTGAGTTTTGAGGGGGTACGCCTAGATCCATCTATTATCCACCATGACAATAAACCTTTTTGGAACCAAGGACTTCCTCGTGTTACTGGGGCCTGCCGCTGCCAAGGCCCTCAGGCCGCTGGAACCGTAGGATCTTCTTCCCTGATGTGGGACCCACCACGGTGGCGCAAGCTTGCGCCGCTGTGGAGGCCTTTTTTAAATTTTCCCTACAAAGTATAAAATATTTAATCTGTACAATGTTTAGCACTGATAACACTTATGTAATTCTACTATGAAAAACATCAAGTAGTGAAGAAAATAATTAAAATGTAACTTAGAGAGACAAAGAATGGTTTCTAGAAAACTTAATGTTACAGTAATGTCAGGTACTAAATGAGTAGCTGTGTTTCTTGAGATCAGTGCCATTAACAAAAAGTTTGTTTCTTCATTACAACAATAAGAGTGGTGCTATCTCTAGAACAAAGCTAAATCAAGCTAATTTTCCAACATATAAAAGAAAGCCTAAATAGGTGTCTGTTAAAAAACCAACCAGCCCCAGTGTGGGAGAATTTGAGCGTGGGGAGGCGTAAGAGGGTGGGTGGGTGGGGGCTCACCCTCATAGAAGCAGGAGGAGGGGGAATGGAATAGTGGGCGTCTGGAGGGAAAATGGGGAAAGGGGATAACATCTGAAATGTAAATAAATAAAATATCCAATAAAACATGATTAAAAAGAGAAACCAACCAGCCAAACAAACAAACAAAACATCCCAATAAATTCCACTGCTACTTTGAATCAAGGGAGGTAGAGTCCAACCCAAACTCTCAGTCAATTTTTGGGTGTTGTCCAAATGGAACTGACTTTAGGATCAGTAAAGATGTAAGAGTAAGTCGAGAGTAAGTGGGTAATAAATTCTTTCTTTATGGTTTCAGAGAGCCACTGAAGCCAGAAAATATGTGACATTACTGGGATAACAGCAAGAAGAAGATCTTGAGAAGGCAGGAGGCACTGAGAAGCAAAATACTATGAAAGGGAAGGATCCCTGAGTTTCAATGGAGACCTCTAGGAGGTTGGTGATGGCAGTTTAATGAGTCATTTGTCAAGGAGAGCTGCATACAGAGGGTGGGACCAGCATCCTATCTGTGATTTGATGCTGTTTTGACCTAATATTGCTTTTTATATGACTAATGACTCACATTTAAAATGAGAATTGTATGTATCATTGTGTGTTAGAAGTACAAAAGTTGATATTATTATTGCACGCTGATCACAGCTAAAAGGCTGTCTCGGGTATCAGAAGAATTGATAGACTTTGAACTTTAGAACAGCGTTGTGACCATTAAGATGTTTTAAAGTTTCAGTACATTCAATTTGCGTCATAAGACAGCCATTGCACTATTGGACTACGGGAGCCAGGGAGTGAAGCATTATTTGAATAGAACTGACCTTCCACAGGCTCAAGAGTTCAAAGACTTGATCTCCAGTTTGTGATGCTGTTTCAGAGGTTATATAATCCTTAAGAGCCTTATAGGGAGAAGTATGCCATGAAGGTTGATCCTGGTATTTGTGATATCAGTGTAAAGTAGATGGTAAAGAATGTAATATGTTGTGGATTTGATTTACTGCTTGTATAATGTTAATTGGGTTCTCAAAATTGCACGAGATGCCACAGGCAAAATGCTGAGTGTCCCTGCCTCCAGCTAGTTCTGATTTTACCAATCAATGCCAAAGACTAATGGTGGGGTAGGGAGACAGTGGTGGGACTTTATGATTTGCAGGCAAGGGGACCAAGAGACAAGAAGGATTTAGAATCATAAGACTGAGAAAGGAATAAGATACAGACTTGAGAGCTGGAGAAGACAGAGTACCAATCATCTGAGAGCTAGGGAAGAGCAGCCTCATCCCTTACCCCTTTTCATTGGGACTAGGGTAGCAGAGATGGAATATAGATTTTGTAAGTAATAACTCAGGGGTATTGGATGGGAGACTTTAGTAATGTGAAAGTTTGGGAGTGTCCCAGCCATTGAGCTGACAAAGGCATATTAAACATAAGGTTCTATGTGAGTATCTTTCATTTAGGAATCCAGAATACTGGGGCAGATAACGACAAATCATAAGTTACCGACAGCAACAATAATATACTTGTTGATATTACCTCACAAATACCTATGACTCCAGCCTCCATTTTTCTTTAGCTCCTCTAGCTCCAACCAGTTTGGTCTCACTCCCTTCTATGTCACCATGACATCTCACATTTAATGATAAGATGCTTGGTATACAGTATATCATAGTTTTGTTATTCACTAGCTAATTGTAAATAATCTTTGGATATTTAAACATGTGTAACTAGCATTTAATACACTATTGTTCATACTTTCTTAAAAATAGCAAACCAGCTGCTCTTACGTAAATGAATCTTAGAAATATATGCGTCCATTAGAATGATGGTGCAGATCACCTGGTAATAAAATGTCTATGTGTATAGAAGAGTATACAACACATATGAATATATACATAATTATATAAT
This sequence comes from Grammomys surdaster, assembly GCF_004785775.1. NCBI lineage: Eukaryota > Metazoa > Chordata > Mammalia > Rodentia > Muridae > Grammomys > Grammomys surdaster. The sequence continues at coordinate 5,034,744 of NW_021604619.1, read as the reverse complement.
GTTTCTGTGTATTATATTTTTTGACCTAAACTTATACTTACTATTCACTTACTTTATTTTCCTTGAAATAATACCTAACTCACAACTGCTACTCTGTTTCCAGATGGCCCTGCTCTTGGCAGATTTGATGTGTCATATCACATACAAAGCTCTTGAAACTGAAGTGGCACAGGCCCTGTTTAAAACCTTTATAATCAGTATTATACACAGCACATGGTGCAGAGAATCTCTCACAACAAATTACTACCTAACATTCCTAATGACGAAGTATATTTCAACAATTTGCCTCTGAAATCCATAATGTACAGCTTTGTTGAACTTCATGAAGTTCACATGAGAGTGTTTTTCAAATAAGAAAAGAGATCCTAATTACCTATACAAAATAAAAGTAAAATCCAACTTTAAAAAAGCAAGCAAGCAAACAAAAGCAATGAGAGTACACAGTGTCGATTATAAAGATGTACATTTTATATAGATTCGAAATAACATCGTAGATCAAATGAATGTGTGTCCTGAAAGAAACTAATTAGGAAAAGATAAGTGTGATTTTAAAGGGCATAAAATGTAGCTAACTGACTTTGGCTGCTTATTTTAAAAGCTTCAGCGGGGTTTGTAAGATAGCCACATTTTAGTAACCCATATCTTTTGTGAGATTATATCTGTCTGATGGGAATATTCTTGAACAGATAGAATAAAGAACATGGCAAACTTTGGTGAGGAACAGGCTATCTTTATTAAAGTATTTATCATTTTTACAGCTGGAATTGGTATTAATATTTCAACAAACAATCTCAGTGAGCCTTATCTTCTCTTTGTTGACTTTAGTTAAGCACTGTCAGCAGTAGGCTATTTAGAACAGCTTGGCCTGCTCACGGAGAATAATTCATCTTAGAACTTAAAAAAAAAAAACTCGCTTTTAATATTCAGCAGGAGCATGCCAAAGTAGAAATACAAACTTAGTTGAGAGGATGTACGACTTCAGAAATATTATTGATGACCTTCTATTCCTGTTTGAGGAGAACATTCCTGCAACAATGCAGACAGGATACAGTTACTTTTTAACAGTTTCAAATATACAGAGATTCTGATCTCATAGACATTTTTTCTTGGTAATTACAGCCTATTAAACACAAGTATCTCAGCATTAATCTGATAAAATCTTTCTGAAGATTTTAAATAAAAAGCATTAAAAAAAGAAATATAGAAACCTATGTTTTCAATTTAATAAATTATTTTGATTTCATGAATTAAAAAAAAAGGAAAAACTCTAACCATCATTTGAATCTCTGAAGAAATTCAGGGGCCAAATGCCCTTGTTCACAAATGACCTAGTTCACAAATGCCCTAGTTAGGAAGTCAGTATAATTATGAGATAAATTGGTTTAAATGAACTACTTTCATGAATATAATCAGTTCTATATCTGAATATACAATCGTTGATGTGCTTATGTGACTGATTGAAGTCATAAATCAACCATTCTGGTAAAAATCATATTAATTAAATGATATATTAAAAAGAATAACTATAAAGAACTTTGTGGGTCACTTATTTTATGAAACTGTGTATAGGCTTATATATATATATATATATATATACATATACATACATATACACATATACATATACATATACATATACATATATATAAAACTGCATTCTTAATGCAAACACAGTGATTTGAGGGTATCTCTTGAGCTTCCTGGGTTTCTTGGGAGTTTCCAACAGACAGCTCCAAGAAAGCGTCTGTGACAGCAGATTGTATGTCTTCCAAATACTCCCATGTTAAATACATTCCCCTAATATCTACACATTCATATGTGGAATTAATTCTAATTCACGATACCATGATATTAGGGAATGGTTCTTATATACCCAAGGTTGACACAAGATCATGAATATTGGCCTCCTGTTTTCTGAACATTGAAAATTAGAATCTGTCTCTCTTTGTCTCTGTCTCTTTGACTATGTTTCTCTCTGTTTCTGTCTCTGTCTCTCTCCCTCCCTTCCTCTGTTCTCTCTCTCTCTGTCTCCTCTGTCTTTTAGCAAAGGGGGGATCTTTACAAACCAAACCCAATAAACTCATCACTTCAAAAGACACGAAATTTAAATCTTCCATCTTTAAAATGTGAGGTATAGTTTTTCTTTGAGTCACCAGTTGGTGGAATTCTGTCTCAACTACCCTTACTGATTAACAATGTCTTCAAACATGAAAGGCATGGTAACCTCACAATTATGCATGAGTTATCCTCATAGGTATAATATTTCTCTGCAATATTTGGCTGTCTTCAGTGATGAGATTTGGTACATTTTATACTTGCTATATACCACTGTAAAAAATGTTGATGTTTTCATTTCATTTTCCAATATGTGGTTAATGTGGAAATAAAATTGCTGTATGTGTATTGATCTCCTTTCCAGAATAGTCACTGATTTATTATGACTGCTCAAGTGCTGTGTTTGAAATGATTTAAAAATCAAGAAGTAGACAATTGTTTTATCTGGACCCAATGGCACTTTATTCCATACCATGACCTTGTTTCTTTATTTGCATATTATGCACTCCGAAACTTAAAAATCAGAAAAACAAGTCTACTTTGACATTGGCAATAGTGCATTCTATTTTGCACAACTCAGTATGAAATGACAATTGATTGTTCTAGAGTCTACTTCAATGGGATGTCTTCCTCTTCTGTTTTTCCCACACCTCCACCCATGGCATGTCTTCTTTTCCAATATCCATCAACAGAGGCATTTTGTTTGTTTGTTTGTTTGTGTTCTTGTTGTTTTATCTTGTTTTCTAGTGGCTGTTGATGCTCTATTATTATTTTTTGTTTGCTTGTTTGTTATCTTTTGTCTTGAAAAGATGTTTCAAACGAAACAAAAATTCAAATAAAACCCCAAAATTAAAATTGACATTTGTTTGTTTTTTTCTGCTTTTTATAAATTTTTTTCAAATATTTTTGTAAACATAACTCATTGGCCTAAATCATTCAATATTAATTTATTATAATTGTATGAGGTCACACTTGGCTTAAAATGTTAACATTTTATTGTGTTTCTTAGTTTGAAACCTTGGTTTTCCTTCATATCATATAAATTCCTTAGCTTTTAATAGTAGTCTGCATGTACTTTGCTGAAATCCTTTGTTCTGTTAATATCTTTAATGCCATGATGGTAGCCATGCCAGTTAATGAATTCCTGAATAGAGCAAAGGCAAAGGGACTAAATTATTTGTCATTTAGACTTAAAGTCCTGGATTGGAAGCCTAAGGGCACATGTAAATGTAGGCTGGTAGCCTTAATATAATACTAGTTCTTCAGCAACAAAATGCATACACAACCACATCACACACACATACCTTTTCCTTCTATCTTGCACACAGAGTCACCCATTTTCTTTTCCTTCTCCACAGACACATGCATTTTCTTATCCTCCCCCTCCTTCTTCTTCCTCTTTCTCCCCTCCCTTTCTCCTTCTTCTTTGAATAATCCTTGGTAATGCATTATCATTGTCTTTAGTATCTGGCTAATTTGTTATTAAAGACAGTTTATTTATGTTCTGTCCTCTTCTTTCGTAGACTTAATTATATGTGCAGTTCCCTGAACAGGCAGCTCTAGAGCCTTTATATTTCCTGCTAAGATCATAATGAGATCTGTCTATTATTATTAGTAGTAGCAGTAGCAGTAGCAGTAGCAGTAGCAGTAGCAGTAGCAGTAGCAGTAGCAGTAGCAGTATTATATATATGGACACTATATATTTTGAACTTTTATCTTAGAATTGTGTACCCTATGCTTGAGTATATTGTGATTTCATTTCCATTCAATTCGTGTTTTTAATTTTCTTCTTCATATCTGTCTTGACCCATTTTTTTATTACGTAGTGAGTTATACAGTTTCTATGAGTTTGAATAATTTCTGCTGTTTCCTGTTGTTGTTTGTCAGATTTAACCCATATTGTTCAGATAGGATGAAGTATGTTATTAGAATTTTCTTATTTCTGTTAAAATATGATTTGTATCCAAGTATGTTGTCCACGTTGGAGAAAGTTCCATGTGCTTTGTTGAACCATCATCAGAAAATCTTCCTTCTGGAGTTGGTTTAATAAATTCAGAGACCCAAGGTGGAAAATGTGAGAGAAAGAGCAATGGGAAAGCTAAGGAAACATGTGTAGGGTGAACCAGAAATTCTATAAGATATAAAGGGGATGGAGGACATCAAGAAAACAAGGCCCTCTCATCAGAACAGAACCAACACACATATAACTCAAAAAGACTGTGGTAGCATGCATGGGGTCTGCACTGATATGTCAAATGATGTTCTAGAGTTGAAGGGAATGTGTGCAAATACCTTGTTGTTAATGCAGAAACTGTCTCCTGCTAAGCACTTATGAAGGAAAAAATATTTCTCACTGAATATATAAGCTACTCTTAAGGATAGACTCCAGGAAGAGCCATATGGCGAAAAGCAAAGGAACTAATTGGCACCTTTAGAGTGTCTTTGTCTCTGTGTCATGTTTTGCCATAGAATTTCTTTATTTCTTTTTTTTTTTTTACATTTGCTTTTTCTGTTATGTTTTTTGTGTGTTTAACCTTACAATCCTTCGCAAGTGTACGATGGCTTTGGATTATGTGCTTTATATCGGACTCTGTTGTGTATGAACCTTTGTGCCTCAGCATCTATATATGTTTCCCATGCTTTTTTCATATGTTTCCTCACCTCTTTTTTGTTTGTTTGATTGTTTTATCCTATTCTTGTTTCTTTGTTTTTGTTTTATGCTATTATATTACTATTTTTTTCTTCCTTGTTTTATTTTCCTACTGAGAGAGAGAGAGAGAGAGAGAGAGAGAGAGAGAGAGAGAGAATGTAGATTCAGTTAGGAAAGGAGATGAGAAGAATTGTGAAGGATTTGCGAGATTGCGAATTCATAATCAGAACATATTGTATGGAATATAATCTATTGTCAGGAAAAGAAAACAGAAAAAATAGGCAAAATAATAATCTATTAAAATGTTATCAATATGATCTTTCATTTGTTTCTTTTCTTTTATATTAATCTTAAAACTATAGGAAAGACTTATTTATAGTTTTGGGTGATATGTAAATTGCAAGGCTACAAAACTGTAGATTTTAAAAATTCTGTGTCATAAATGCCCAAAAAGTCACTTGTAGTATATTTGGCATAATTCTAACACCTCTCTGGTTGTTTTAATGATACGTAGAGAGCTTAAGAATTTTAAGAATGCTGCTTTGCAGAGCATTGATATGGCACATACTGCAGATAAAATGACCAATGGTCTGAGGTCAGTGTCTCTATTTTGGTCAAGCTTCAAGAATGCCATGTGTAGCTTAATCATGCTAGCCTTTTTGTCCTAGAAATACTTTTATTACTGTCCATCATGTCAAAATTTTTCTTTAACATCATCAACATGTTGGCAGCCAAAGTACATGACCTGAACCTGAAAATGGACCCCCAGACAGAGTTATTAAATTAACAGGCTGGCAACTCAAGGACAGGTCTGCACAAAGCCTTACCAACCTAAGACAGAAGTGCATTGCTTTAGATAATGCATATTCCATGATGGGTAAGGAAGGCATTCTTGTCAGAAAAACATAAGAGAGGTTTAGCTTTGTTAATGAAATAAAAAATTGGGAGAGACACAGAGCCTTTGGGGCTGCTTGGCAAGAATCTGACATGGGCCAAGGACAAGGAAATAGGCTTCAGGCAGGAATCTGACATTAGGCTAGAACAAAGAAGTAATTTCAGGTAGGAATCTAAATATTAGGCTAAAACAAAGAAGTAACTTCAGACAGGAATCTAAATTTTAGGCTAGAACATGGAAGTAGGGTTCAGACATGAAAATGACTTTGGGCTAGGACAGAGAAGTAGGCTCAGATACTTTGGTCATCCTGATAAACCCTTAGAAACAGTGATCATGGGAGTGTTCACATAATTGTGTTTATTGCCTTGCTTGTTCCTTGACTATTTGCATCTATTGTATTGCTAATTCCTCAACCTAGAACTGACCTTAATACATACATATAATTAAAATGGTATAAAAGCAAAAATGAGGAGATGGGATAGGATGAGGAGTTCTAGTGTGGAGAAATGGAGAAAGGGAATGACATCTGTATTGTAAATAAATAAAATATCCAATTAAAAATGCCTTAAATCTTGAAATTCAGTGAAAATTTGAAATATATAGTTTCCTAGTCTTAGACTTATTGAAGTATTTAAATGCATAGTTTGGTACAAAATACATCAAACTTCCATTTAAATTTTGATTTTTTTATAAATATGTGTGTATTAGGATTATATACACATGAGTCCAATGCTTGTGGATGGTAAGAGAGCATCTGATTGTCTGGAGAAGCAGTTACAGGAAGACATCAACCACTTTATATGGATGTTGGGGCCTTAACTCAGGTCCTTTGCATGCTCAGTTTGTTTTTTCATCACTGGTCTTCTTCTGCAGACTCTCAGTATTTTTCCATCACAAAGAGTGATGTTGTCTATCACTTATTGAGTGAAGATAAATATTAAAAGCAAATATAAAGTTGAACTTATTTTTAAGGGAATAACAGAATCACCACTTATATCTCTGTAAGCAAAGGAAATAGTATATATTATCCTGGCATTAATAAGACTCAAAAAACTGACAGAGTATGTCTGGATCATCTGTGAACATGCTATTAATGGATTAACATGTGCTCTGCAATGGTTATGCTTTTCACTGGCTGACATTCAGAAATGAGTAGCTGATACTGATTGTTTGGATGGAAAAAAATTTTATTGAGAAAAATATTAGAGGATCAGTTCTATGAGGAGGAATTCAGTCTGCTGATATTTGTCACCACGGCTACAAAGGAAAAGTTTTCACTTCGTGTTAGGTCATTCTTTATAACTTTCACTTCCACATATTCATTTTCAATTAAGATAATACTCAAGAAATTTTGCAAAATGGGTAAGGAGGTAACTTTCATGTGTAAAGGTCTTGCTACACAAACATGATGTCCTTAGTTTGTATTTGTGAACCCATGTCAATAGCCAAGTGTGATGATGTACTCTGAAATCCCAATGCTGGGGTATGAATGGGACGAGACATGACATATTGGGGCTTTACTACCCAACTAGTTTAGACTGATATCTCTAGGTTCAGTAAGAGATATTATCTCAATAAATAAGTAGGAGCATGATTAAGGGACTCAGCATCTAATTCTAAACTTCACATCCATGTCGATATACTTGCAATTCCCCCTCCCCCCCCATACACACACACAAGAAAAATATCAGCTAAACCTGGCAAACTCTATTGAACATGATGTCTATACTTCATGTGAGAAAAAGCAGCAGGAAAATCTATAGTTCAAAGTTGTCCTTGACTAAATAGGGGATTTGCAACAAATAGGGATATGTGAGATTGTGCCTCAGGAAACCAAACCATCCTCTGCCTCCCTCTTCATTTTTTTTTTAAACAAAGAATTCAAAAGTAAACAATTTACCAATTTTCAATCCTTCTGCTATTCCTCCCTTAGATGTGGTTTCCATAAATACTAATGCTTATGATTGGGCATCCTTTATAATTATTACAGTCTTCTTTATCCTTTAAAATGTTGAATTCTGGAAAATGATGCCAAAGAAAATTTGAGAATTCTTATTTGGAGAAACTGAACCACTGTGAAAAAATTGTTGTTTAAATTGAAAGAAGAAGAATCTACGATGCTCATGAACCATGATCAAGATATGGGAGGCATGAGTGTCAGGAGGCCTGATAAATGATTATGAAATCCAGCACAGAATGTTCTGATCTAGATCACAACACTTGAATGACACTAACTTTGCATCGTACACTTAGGAATACAGAGTTTTAAGAAGAGTAATTTTACCCAAATTCTTTGTATTTTCCTTTAAGTCTAAAATCTTTGCACCTTTATCTTGAGTAAAATTACCACATTTTTCTCTGACAACAGGAATTTAATGATTATAAATGGAGAAATAGTCTTGGTGTTGCATTTATAGAATAACTGATTTAATGAAATATGTACAGGTGAAAAATTAGAGTAAGATTCCTAGCAGTTTATTTTGTGTTGCATTGTTTCCACTATGGTCCCCAGATGTAGAAGTCAATGCTACATGTTTCTGGGAAGTTATTTTGTTAAAGATGATCATCATCTAAAATGAGAGGCTGAATAATGCAAATAAATTACGCTTCATTTGGTGAATTGAATGTTTTAGTAGAAAAACATTGACCTTAATAAAGCAGAAATTATGCCTTTAAATACGCAATTCTCAGGTCATAAAACCTCCTCTCTCATTCATCATGTTTAGATTTGCCTGTCTCTTATCCGTTGCCTGAGAACTCTTCTCTAACTCTGTCATCATGGTCCATATGTTTATAATACTTGTCCTGGTATAGATCACTTCCTGGCACTAATCATTGCAATGATGCTAGACTATCCAATGGCAAAGAAGTATCTTCTAATTTGCTGTCTTTTGATGGGATAAAATGCTAACCAACTAGCTTGGGAGAGAAAGGAATTATTTGATTCACTAGTTATGCTTTATAATTATGGAAAGTCAAGGAAGGATCTCAAAGGCAGGAATGTGGAGCAGAGACCCAGGAGAAACACTGCTTAATACCTCATTCTCTCTGGATTTTTCAATTCTGTTTCATAAATGTCCCATGACCATAATTATGTTGATGACACCACCAAAATCAATTACCCATAAAGAAAATGCCTCCACAGACGTGCACACAGACCAATATAATGGAGACTATTCCTCAATTGAGGATCTCTCACAAGATGTCTTTGGTTTGTGTCAATTTGGCAAAATGTAGCCTGCAGAAAACTATGTTATATAAATCTGCTACATTTAATATAATGTCACCTTGATCATGTTTCTCTTCCAAAAATTTATACATAAAGAGAAATAGCAAGCAAGAAAAAATCACATACATATATCAACAGAAGTGTAGAGCTATTTCTTAGGCAGGACTGGGTAGGTGGGTGGGGGAGAACCCTCTTAGAGCCACAGAGGAAGGGCATGGGATAGGGGTTTGCAGAGGGGAGACCTGGAAGGAGGATGATGTTTGAAATGTAAATAAATAAAATAACAAATAAAGAAATAAATAAAAGGAACAGTTTGTAAAATCCAATGAGGTGTCTGTGTGTCTACCTGTAAGAAGCTTTTTATTGTATTTTGAGGAGGAAGAAATATCAGCTACTCCATCTTCATTCTTGTTTATAGTCCCTGAGGTATCTCTGCCAACTGATGGCATCAAGTACACTATTGAAACTGCACAGGTGAAAAGTGACTAAGGATGGTGAAGGTTAATCAAATGCATGTCACAAACAGAGTGCCATTCTATCCACTTCAGTTTATAAACACAGCACTGGGGGATGGAAAGTGGCAACGTTTACACAGGAGAAGAAAGAATAGAAGGAAACAAAATGTAGTTGTGGAGTTTATTATTTATGGTATACACAAGATGCTCACTCCTTCATATCTGTCATTTCAATGAACTCTTAAGATGGACAAATAATATCACTACCTTAACTTTATAATAAAAATGTTCAAAATTACCAGAATGTGTTCAATATCATTTAAAAGATTTTAATTAACCTAGATTTAATTTTAATATATGTATGTGTCCATAAGACTTAAATAGTCAGAAATCTCTGTGATAATTTTGATCTACATGTCTATTCACTTGAAAAAACAGACAGTAGGAGAAGAGTTTGTTAGCACACTGTGTAAAAGTTCACTATATTCAAGTTAATTGGAAGTAAAAAAAAATCTGTGCATTTAGTAAATTATTTAATAACATTTTAAAAGCATGTTTTACAAAGCTGGTCAAAAATATAGGCAGAACACAGATTCTTTTGTGGCTAAGCTTGCAGATATCTTTATTTTTATAGACAATGTTATAATTCTGTTATACTAGATACAAAGTAGGTTTTTTGTTCCTTTAATGGAAAAGAGGAATTCATTTCAAACTAACTCATTTCTACCTGGTTCACTAACAAAATTGGAATAACCACGGAGGTGAAGCTATGCCAGATTGTTTGCCTAGCATGTTCAAGGCCCAAGTTCTATCTCAGCACAATAACTTCTAACAAAATAAGAACAGATTTAAGGAATCCAAACAGTAAAGTTGCATATGCCTGATTTGGATTATGTGACCTTACTTTAGCAGGGAAGATAAAAAACAAAGTGCTTGGCTTGACCTGGATCATACAGTCATTAGTTTGACAAGATAGGTTGTTTTCCAAGGCCAAATTTTAAGCCTTACTCAAATCAGTTTGTAACAACAAAATAACTTTTGCTTTAAGAAGAAATATAGATAGATAATAATACACAATCCCTAAGATAATGAATATAGCAGGATTGTAGACTGCAGCTTTACCTTTAGGCCCTACATGAGGCTCATGAATATAAGCAATGCATTCTATTCTATTTCGGTACTTATTTAACACCATTTGGGTCTTGGGGCTATTATTTTTCTTCTGTAGTTTTACCTCTGGCTATGCTTATTTTGAGTTGTGAGTCATGGGGAATTCTGTTGTGCAGAGTGACAGAATTTCTAAGAGTTAGTTGCTTATATAGTTTGACACAAATGAAAAAGCCACACTAGATACTACACCTATTATGAAGATACTTTGGACATTTTTATGTTTATTTGGGAACAAAAAAGTTATCACAGTACATGGGATCAATGGATAATCACACTTACAGGCAACCTTATTACCTGAGTTTGATCCCTGAACCCAACATAATATAGGAAAACAAACCTAATTCCATAAGTTGCCTTTTCATCTCCACAAGCATGGTTTGATTTGTGTGTGTGTGTGTATGTGTGTGTGTGTGTGTGTTTGTGCATGTGCGTGTGCATTTGCAAATGCATAAACACACATTAAACAAAATTCAAAAGTAAATAAATGTAGTAGAGTATTTGTTTGGGCTATATGACTCAGAGGATTTTACTTTACCAGATGAAGATATGTATCTCTTCTTTATCTTACTGGCTTACTCACTTGTAACAAGAGAATGCATTCCATTTGCCTATATATTTCATAAAGGACAGAGGTGAATCAAGAACAGATTACCACCAGAATAACATTTCACAAAAAGTAGAACTGCTTGGTAGGATATCATTGGGTCCCACTACTGTCTCTTGGGTGTCTTCCCCTTACTGTCAAACAAAGACAAAGCAGAGTAATAATGATATTCTAAGGCACAATTTTAGAAAGACTTTTAACATGACCACCTTATTTTTTCCCAGCTCGGGATTTTAGGATTGAAAGTTCCTGTCAACCTACAATCCCAATGGCTGCCACCTAAAGGGAAGTAATCTGTTTTCTAACTTGATATAAATCTAGTGCAAGAATAGGACATGTTGATCCAAAACATTCAGGTTCCACATAGTGTGTGTGCTCTTAGTTCACAATGTGATGTATAGCAAATTAATGAAAAATAGCCTTTAAAAAACAGAGCACTACTTCCTAAAATTTTAGGTCTGAGAAAAAAATCACTTTTGGGAGTAGGAGTGAAGTGATTGCCCACAATAATTTGAGTGTAATCACTTATATAGTATATTACAGTAGTGATAGCTTCAACATTGTTGGAAATATTTTCACCAAATAAATAAGACTTTCAGTTCAATACCAGAAACTCTGGAGAGGTGTCATACTTAAAAAAAAAAAAAACAACAACAACAAAATAAAAATAATAACTTTTTGCCTGGAAATACATAAGAAAATAGAATATCTATTTGTGATATAGTTTAGGAGTTAGTTTTATTTTAATTTTTTTTATATACATCTTCAATTGAAAATCTGAAAATGGCAATACATCATTATAAAGTACCCTTTCCTTTCCTTATGACCTCCAAGTTCCTTCTTGATGCTATAGATTCTATATTTATTTTAGAAGATTGTCAGGAACAGATTACCATAAGAATAACATTTCACAAAAAGTAGAACTGCATCTAAGCAAAGGAACTACTGACCTATGGCCTCCATCATCTGACTCCATACTCACCACCATAATTTTGCTGAAATGTTTTTAAGTTCTGTTTAGATATTTTTATATACAATAACACTTTCTATTTCATTCATTGAGTGCTCAATACGACCACATACTCTTAAAGCTATCACATGGGAGAATAAGGGTTTCAGGAATGGAGAACCTGTTGCCAATAGTAAATGCAAATGAAGGGGCTGATAAGATGGCTCAGTGGTTTAAAAGTTTTCTATCAAAGCTGAAGATCTGAGCTAGATTTCTGGAATACACATGGTAGAAAATTTTACTCTGGTGAGTTGTCCTCTGACCTTTACAATTATACCATCACAACCACAATCAAACACACAAACACACACAGCAGGTTAAAGAGGACTATCTTGAAGAAGATGCTGTGTGAGCAGTGTATCTAGGAGCTTCAGTAATGAAGACTTTATGACTCTTTGACAAATCCAGATACATAAAAGAAAGATAACTTAGAAAAAAATAAATAATCATAATCATAAACTCTAAAATGCACACATTACTAAACATTCTTCCAAGCTTTCACATATGTATGTGGGATCATTTGAGTGCCTGGTGCTTACAGAGACCAAAAGAAAGTATTGGATATCCTAGATCTGGAGTCACAAGTGGTTGTAAGCCACTTGATATAGGTGCTGGGAACTGATCAGGAATCTCCCAGAAGAGCAGTAAGCACTCTCAATCTCTGAGCCATCTCACCAATCCAGTTTATATAGGATTTAAAACTAAATTGAAATTCAATTTGCTCTATTCCTGGAAAAAATAAAATTGTAAAATTCTTAGTATTATATAAATACAGGAAAATTTATAGATTTCCTTGTATGTTTGCATTTGTTCATGTGGGCACTACAAGTCAACTTTGGATGTCCTTTCTTTAAAATCTATCCTCTCTCTCTTTCCTCTCCTCTTTTCTCTCCTCTTTTCTCTCCTCTCCTCTCCTCTCCTCTCCTCTCCTCTCCTCTCC
>NW_021604619.1:5018022-5021637 GCF_004785775.1 Grammomys surdaster | reverse complement strand
CTCTCCTCTCCTCTCCTCTCCTCTCTTCTCTTCTCCTCTCCTCCCCCTTCCCCTCCCCCCTCTCTCTCCTTCCCTTCCTCTCTCATTTCTCTCATTGTGTGTGTGTGTGTGTGTGTGTGTGTGTGTGTGTGTGTGTAATAGTTTCATATTGGTTTTCCTGAAGCTCACTGATTAGGATAGGCTGCCGATCTATCATGGTTCAGGGATCTTCATGTCTCTGGTTCCCTGGTGTTGGAATTAGAGCTATACAACCTTTTAACACGGAAGTGTGGAATCGTATTTTGAACCTCGTCTTTGTGTGACGAACATCTGACAGACTGAGCCATCTCCCCAGATCAAATAAAAATGTGTTATAAACTACTTATGCTGTAATTAGTAATGGAACACTGAAAAACACTACAAACAACATAAATTTTTCCTTTTAACATACAAAAATCTTAATTCTTCAATAAAAACATAGGGTATTTGAAAGTTTTCCTTGTGCTCTTGAGGTTGTGACTCACAAAAAGACACTGGAGATTTGCTTATATGGGTGTGGCTCCAAGGAACCTTTGAACCATCTACCCCCTGTTCTTACTCAGGAACACAGTAATCAGAACAAAGTAAACTTCAAAAGGTAAACAAGATTTGGTGGGCTAGAGGAACTAGTAGAGATCAGAGTAAAAGCCTTTATGCACTCTACCATTTGTCAATTAGGCAACATGTAAGATTGAGGGTATGGTATGGCTCTCCTATTAAAGATGCAGCAAGAAAGTGAGATTGCCTGGAGTTATCTCTGCCATACACAGGGTCTTATACTGATGGGCAAAGAATGATATAGAATAATGATAAAAGGATGGTTTATGAAAACTTTCTTTTCATAGAAAAGTTAGCTTACATGGGACCACTGTGGTATCTCATGACAAAGGATCAAAAAATAGCAATATTAGAAATACAAATAAATTTTATGATCATATAAAGCATAAACATTTTATTGTATCAGAAACTGATAATAACTGCAGCAACACTAGCCTGAAGATTTTCGTTGGATCTAATGACAACTATCACTCAGGCCATTGAAAGTGGATAAGACAGGCTAGTTTGAAGATTTACTTTCTGTCTAGTTGCCCTCAAAACTTCAAGATTCTTACAATTTGGGTTATTGGGTTGAAGGTGGAAAATGACTGTAGAAGATGATTCTTTCATCATGGTTTTAAAATGATAACTTATGATCAAGAAGATGTTAAAACACATGTCCAGAAACAAAAATTATATGATCTATGTTTTTAAACAACATGAATCTATTCCTGTCTACTAAGTTCTATATAAGTAAAGAAGCACCCTGACTTCCAGTTAGTCTGTATGCAATATAACCCAGACCCCATGCATGATTCCTTCTTCTCTCACCTACTCCTTACATTCTATGTGTAGCCTGATCATCACTAGAGCTGGCCTCAAGCACTTAAACCCTTCGCCTATTGAGTCTCAGATTTTTGGACACTTGACCAATATGATGGGTTCCATTTTCTAGGAAAGGCCTTAATCATAATCAGAGTAGGTGGTTATACCCAGAACATGTGTGCCACCACTGTACTGGCATTTAATACAGGCAGGTCACTGTTGTAGATTGCAGTGTTTGAACCTGGGTTTGAGGTCTTTCTTCTCTATCACTAGGAAGAGGACCTTGAACACTAGCAAGTAGCAGTGAAGGCTCTATTTGGCACAGCCCAGTTTCTCTCTGTTCAGTAAGATATATAAGTGTTATGTTCAATAATAGGGCTTTATCATAAGGTTCTAGAGAAAAAAAAAACAATCTTGACAATAGACTGTAATGTTAGGGGCTTCCATTAAACCAGTTCAGCCAAAGACTCAATTAGATATAGCTTCTTCCAGGCAATGGAGTTTTCACCTGGTGGTGAAAGTTATCTAGTTGGGGCACTGTCCACCCTATTATTTGATGACCTCATTTATATTACTTCATATGTGTGTATATTTTAAGAAAATTCTACAGTATAATGTTTCCATATAACCTCCCAAATTTTTCCTTGGAGTTAGTGGTCCTTTCCTATATTTCCCCCTTTATCCCTCGCTTGTACCACCCTTCCTCATTATACATTACCACTCCAAACTTCACTCTTTCTATCTATAAATAAAACATAATATTCTATATTTTATATAGTCTATATAAATATATAAGTATATTTATATACATATAAGTAATCTAAAACTCTATATCTAACATCTATGGTTACATACCTTGCAGCAACATATCAAATGCATAAAACTAGCATCCACATAAGATAAAATGTACACTACTTTTCCTTTGGTGTCTGGATTACCTCACACAGGATAATGGTTTTTTTTTCCTACTTATTCTATTCATCTGTGAATTTTATTTTCTTAACCACTGAATAATATTCCACAATGTAAATATACCACATCATCCATTTATTGTCCATTCATCTGCTGATGGACATCTATTCTGATTCCAATTTCTGAATGGACCAGTACATATCACTGAAGAGAAATGTACAGTCATTTGGAAATTTGTCCAAGAGTGGTACAATGGATCTTAAGGTACCTTCTGCATGTATTTTTCTTGTTCACATAATTTTAGTATGATTTTTCGATAATCAATCAAATTTATATATGTAGAACTTCCCCCCTTGTATCTTGTTTTCAGCCTCTCTTAAACAATGAAATTATCTGGGACTGTTTACTCCTTCAAATATCAAGAACTAGCTCACCCAAGTAGCAATGGCTTACGCAGAAAAACTTCATGCTTTCCGACATGCCACAAATACGGACAATCTGTGTTTCTACTGCCCAGCTTTACTTGATTCTCCTGGGAATCTGTGGACATGTGCATTTGGATTAAGCATTACATGGACTGATTACAGAGGATTTTTTTCATGCCTTAGCATTTTACTCAGCTCTCACTCTGCCTTTAGAATTATTCTGACATACAGGTAATAGCCTGGATGAGTCACCTTCAGAAACAATACTATCCTCTTTGCATTACTCTTATTAGGGCCACATTTTACCATGGAATCTCTGAAATCATTCCAGTGTATATTAAACAGACCACTTCTTAAATCTAGTAACATCATAGTTTGTACTTATTTATTTATGCTTATACACATGTGCGTATGCTTTGAACTCATTATACATTTCATTGCTGCTCTACATTGAAGGTACCCAAAGAAATACTACTAGCAGTATATACACTTACATTTATACCATTATGCTTCAGGGTTGTACAATGCTTAAAATAAAAATGTGCTTTCCTAAACTTTCTGTAAGATTTCTTAGCTTTAACCATATTGAACTTTGTTTCATGCTACACACTCAATTCCAGTCTTCATAAAAGGTACTTCTCCAAGGTGAGTCAGCTGTCTTCATTTTTAAATATAACTCTGCTTTTCTTCATGACTAATATTGTAGGAATTTTCACTGAGTTGTGTAACTACAATATAGCTTTAGTTGGCAAATTTAAATTACGGTTTGAACAGTGGACTAATAAGTCTATCAGGATCAAAGTCATAGTTTTTGCACTGTAACAAAGATTCACAGAGAGGGAGAGAGAGACAGAGAGAGAGAGAGAGAGAGAGAGAGAGAGAGAGAGAGAGAGAGAGA
>NW_021604619.1:4998539-5018012 GCF_004785775.1 Grammomys surdaster | reverse complement strand
AGAGAGAGAGAGAGAGAGAGAGAGAGAGAGAGAGAGAGAGAGAGAGAAACACACACAAAGATAGAATGTTGAAGAAAACTGACAGACAGTTGATGGGCTGTTATTGTAAAGAAAATAGTGAATTTCTTTTTGTCTTTGGCCTTTCTGTTTCTTGCTATATCTCTTATCTCTTGTGAACCATTATTTAATTTTCTAGGGAAGTGTTATTTTTTCTTACCATGTTTCTTATCTGTATATTTTAATTTTCATATTTGTAAGGAAATCACTTCTACACACTCACTTTGTAGTTAAATAAATTAACACAAGGCTCTAGTTTGGCATCAGATGATAGGAAACCTAGATCTCTTAGCATATTCTCTCCCTCTCAACTGTTACAGATCTCATGTGCCATCCTCAGCCTGCAGTCTGCAATCTAGAGCAACTTGCTTCAGAATCCTGCAGTGCACTTCTTTACCTCCTTGGGGCACTGTGACTTCAACCTCTACCATCTCCCTTTTCAGGCTATCCAAACTCTTTTCCCAAGCCTTCTGTGATATCTGATGTAGATATTAATATCAGCAGTTCATTTCCCACTCAATGTCGGTCTTGTCTTCTGTTCCTTCAAACTGAACTTCAAACTTCTACCAAATAGAAGAGCTTTGCTTCTCATCCTTGATGCAGTATATTGGGGTGGCATGGAGCACTTTCCAAACTCTGAGATTATAGGCCTGTCCTCCTACACCTATCATGATTCCTCTTGTATACTTTTGAACTCATTTCAATTTTTTTTTTTACTTATTTAATTCACTCCATAGGAAAACAATTTGGTTACCTCAACAACTATTTCTTCATTTTCAGAAAACATAGAAAATGTAGTTAATTCTCCTCTACTCTAGCACTTGAATCTAAATCTTTCTCTTTGTTATATGCTTTAATTTGTATTAAGAATCCATATGTATGGTGTTTATTTTTTTCAGTGTATATTAACAATGCTTCTGTGTCTTATTATAAGGTGTGTTAACATCTTTTAGAACTATCTCAAGATTAATCTTTATTTGAACTTAAGTCAATATAAGTAATGAGTAATTAAATTGCTTGTGCATTCAGATCCTGTATAAAATATGTAAACCTTTTTAATTCTCTTACTTAATTTCTTATAGATTTTCAAATTCTAACTTTTCATAATGTATTATCTAATACATTTTAGTGTGGAGACTTAATGTTTACACTAGAGATGCATTGTGTAGTAGGTGTAATATTAAGTGTATTATTATGCCAAACATGACTAAAAGAATGAAAAATTTATTTTAGCTTAAGTTGTTCATAGTGGCAGAAGTATGTGACCAAGGAGACATACTCATTCAATAGCATTACTCTTAGAAATAAAAGAAAGTCACATTCAAGAAGAGTGTAGAGTGGAATACAACCCCAAGAAAGTGTCCTCAATGACTGACTCCTTCTGAATGGGAGACATTACCTACTTTTCACTCTCTCTCTAAAAGAGCATTAGACTAGGAGTCTATGGAGAGACTGGCCCATTCATTAAATCAGAATTCTCATGGTGTAATTGGTTCCTGACTCATCCTCACAGACAGACCCAGAGAGAGGAGCTTTAGTTCTTCTTTAAATGTTAATCTAATCAAGTTGACAATCAAAATTAAAGATGGCATATGATAAATTTTGAAGGAAAGCAAATGTATGATAAATTTATATTGTGAATTAAACTGGCAATTTGGATTGCTTATTAAATTTGGATTCTTTATGGGCTATTTCCTTTCAGCTCAGCATAATAATTATCAGACTGCATTTCATCAGCTCTTCTGATTCTTTGTGTTACTTCTTGTTTCAACTCAGATATTTTAGTGTTTCCAGATTAAAGTTTATATATTCCACATTAAGCAGAGTAATGTAGTCCTGAAAGAGAAGTGAGCCTCTTGCTGCTTATTGTTAGGGACTACCAAAGATGTGCTCATACCAGGTATAAAATATGAAAATTTTAAATCATTATTTAATGATTTTTGCAGTGTGATAAATGGATGTTTTGTAACTTCTAAGATACCAAGCTGTGAATATTACCAGGTGTCAGGCACAGAGTGTCTGATAAGCTTTTCTTGCTGTTAAATGCCAATGTCTTACCTTTTCTGAGAGAGAGTATATTACCTAACAGCATGTAGAGGTTATTCTAAGTGGAATCATTAGTCCACAAATTTGTCATGACATCATGATTTCAGCAACATTAAGACTATCGACCATATTAATGTAAGTACATAGCTCACACACACATACACACACAAAAAAAAAAGAAAGAGAAACTTAGGAAGCAGTGTTAGGATATCATCTCACAAGAAAATGGCCAAAAGCTCAGTAACCTGGGATGAAGTTAGGTCACCACTAATGTTTCAGGATGTCCTATGAAATATGGGAAGGAGTTTTAAACAGTGAGCCATCATCCATTTAGGGCAAAGTCCCATATTGAAGATAATTCCATCTGTAGTGTAATAACCAAAGTATTCCATGTGTTTCTAGGCAGCATATGAATCACTGCCAAAAAGAAGTTTCAGAAACTAGAGCCAGCCATCTCCAGCTATATAAAATGCAGCCATTTTTCTTTAATAATCATGCCACTTCCCACACGATCATCTGTCAAGCGTTGGTCAGGCCTGCCTGGTCTTGTGTGAGGAGAAAAGAAGTATTAAATTGGATGAGGAGGAAAGCTGTTAAAATTATATATAAAAATGAAATTGTTTCTTAATTCCTAAGATGAACTAAAAAAGTTCTGGGGTTTTCCTGAAACATTACATAAGCAGAGTTCTGGGATATCTGACAGGATTTTTAAAAGCCACCAACAGAAAGGAGTAAGACCATATTCTACATTAAAACCTCTGAAGGGCAGTCCATTTGTTCTGTAATTTGACCATGAATAAAACATACTAGTAGAATCATGTGATGGCTACTTTTAATAATAAGCAGTCCAACTGCAAGATCACTGTCCTCTATAGCCCAGGCTATCACAATCCTCTGTAAGATTTCAGATACTATTTAAACAAAGATACATAAAACAATTTCTACCCCAATGTGATCAGGAATACAAATTACTTTGCTTAAATGGAAAAATGCAATGGAAAAAGAATAGAAGAATATAAATATGTTAATGATATGGATGTAGCTTCCAACGCAGCTATGTGTACACCTGAAAAAAATAGTAAAAACTTTATTATCAAGGTGTTCTACTTCTCTACAAATGGAGACACTACTCTGACCAGCTTGGGAAAAACAATCAAACACTACTAAAAAAAAAAAAAAGTCAAGAAAAATGCTTTCTAATGATATGCTATCATTCTCATAGATCAATAGCTAGCCCAAACATTATCAGATAGGCTTCTTCTGGTCTAGGATGGAGGAAGATGCAGAGACACATAGCCAAACATTAGGAGCTCAGAAAACCCCTTGGATGAGGGGGAGGAAAGACTATAGAAGTCAGAATGCATACAGAACAGGTCATGGTCACAGAGAATTTGTGATTATTTCAGTTTTGAAAATATAGTTAGGTTATTGATTGGCCATTACCACAATTTCTGCTCCATCCTCATCCCTACATTTCTTACAGACTGGATAAATTTGGGGTTGAAAGTTTTGTGGGAGGGTTGGTATCCCTATTGATTAACAGGGCTTCCAAGCTACAAGAAGTAGCCTTTTTCAGTATAAATATTCCTACTGCTCTGAGTCTCAACTAAGGTCACCCCCATTGATTCCTGAGAACCTTATCCATCCCAGGTCTCTAGTATGTCCTAGAAATATCTCCCACCCCTAACCCTAACATCTGCAAATTTCATTCTCCTGGCCTTCTGGCCCTCTGACCCTCTGGCCCTCTGGCCCTCTAGCTCTCTGGCCCTACGGCCCTATGGCCCTTTCTTCTATTTTTCCCCACATTTGATCCTGATGCCCCCATCCCCCTTCCTCTTTCCAATCCCTCTCCTAACCAGTTCCCTCCCTCTATCTGTCTCTTATGACAATTTTATTTCCCATTCTAAGTGAGATCCAAGCATCCTCCCTTGGGCTTACAGAGTCTGGCATGGGTATCCTGTATTTTATGTCTAATATCCACTCCTAAGTGAGGACATACCAAGCATGTCCTTTTGCATATGAGTTAACTCACTCAGGATGATATTTATTCTCAAGTCCATCCATCTGCCTGTAAAATTCATTACCACATTTTCTTTACCCATTCTTCAGTTGAAAGACATCTAGGTTGTTTCCATTTTGTAGCAATTACAAACAAAAGTTCCATGAACATAGTTGAGCAAATGTCTTTGTGGGATGGTGGAGCATCTTTTGGATATATGCCCAGGAGTGGTATAGCTAGGCCTTGAGGTGGAACTATTCCCTGTTTTCTGAGAAACTGTCAAATTGATATCAAGAATTATTATACAATTTTGCACTCCCGCCAGCAGTAGCGGAATGTTTCTCTTGCTCCACATCCTCATCAGCATGTGCTATTACTTGCGGTTTTCATCTAAGCCATTCTGTCAGGTATAAGATGGAATCTCATGGTCATTTGCATTTACCTGATGACTAAGGGTATTGCACATTTCTTTAAGTGCTTCTTGGCCATTCAAAATTCCTCTGTTGAGAAATTTCTGTTTAACTCTGCATCTCATTTTTTTTAAATTGGGTTATTTAGGTTGTTGCTGTCTAACTTCTTATGTTCTTTGTATATTTTGGATTTTAGTCCACTGTCAAATATACAGGTTGGTGAAGATCCTTTCCCAATCTTTGTCTGCTGTTTTGTCCTAATGATCCTAAGACCTACAGAATCTTTTCTGTTTTATATGGTCCAACTTGAGACCCGCCCAGTGTGCAAGCAACAATCCCTGACACTATTAAGGATACTCTATTATGCTTGCAGAAAGGAGCCCAGCATAGTTCTCCTCTGAGAGGCTCCAACCAGCAGCTGACTGAAACAGGTGCAGAGACCCACAGCCAAACATTGAACAGAGCTCCAGGAATCTTATGGAAGAGTTGAGGTGGGGGGACTTGGGCATGGAGATTGAGGGCCCCAAAGAGCATTAGAAACTCCACAGGAAGACCAAAAGAGTCAACTAACCTGGATCCTCGGGCAGGGTCTCAGAGACTGAACTAACAACTAAAAAGCATACATGATCTGGACCTTAACCCCCATTCCCAACCCTTATACACATGTAGCTGACATACAGTTTGGTCTTCATGTGGATACCCCATAACTGTAGCAGGGACTATCCCTAAAGCTTTAGCCTAACTATGGAATAGATTTTTTCCAATTGGGCTGCATTGTCTGGCCTCAGTGAGAGAGGATACACCTAGCCCTGCAAAGGCTCAATGTGCCAAGGTAGGGGAATACCCAGGGTGTGGGTCTCTGCCCTCTTAGAGGAGGATAGGAGGGGAAAATAGGGATAGGTACTATGTGAAGTGGGAAATGGGATAGGCATAGCAATTGGTATTTAAAGTTAATGCTATATATGATATCATATTATGTAATATATAATATATTTAAACTGGATCATGATTTCAATAGCTAGGCATTTCTGAAATTGATCAAAAATCTGATTCCAAATCACAATAATTATTTTTTGCCAGCTTAAAAGAAATTTAACAATGATTCTGCTTTTATTGTTTTCTCCGCATACACTAATTAGATAACAAAAAAAGAGAGAAAATGTTGATTCAATCATTTCAATTCATGACACTGCTCCTTCCTATCTAGATAAATGCCTCTCTCTGTTCTATACACAGCTGTTTCTTTCATTGTTATTGTCTGCATATCTGTATGTATTTGCATATGTATATTCCTAGATATAGCCTGTTCATCCCATAAATGGTACTTATATGTATGTTTTTATGGCTAACAATTTCTTATTAGACAAATTGCTGTGCTCTTCCTTTGAAAAGACCAAATTTCCCACTCTTCCCTTTCTTAAGTTGCCTATAGTACTTTGTGTAAGCTTAAGGCCTCATAATCTTTTCCTTGTCCAATTTGTAGTACCTACTGATGCTGTATTTGTTCATCTCACATTTGGGCACTCATGTTGATGAGACTTTATGAGTGTAGCTTCTGATATTCTAGGACACAAAATTTCACAGCAAAATACCACATTGTGTGGCTCCTAGACTCCTTTGCCCATTGTTACATTGTTACACAATGTTCCCTGAGCGTCAGGTATCAGAGTGTATCCATTGTTTCTCTTCATTCCAACTTAGCATTTTCATTTCTTGTGACCTCTATCTGTTACAAACAGAAGTTTGCTAGATGAGCAGTGAAGACAACATGGGTATAAGAACAAATGTTCATATGTTGTTGTTTGGGATTATGCTGGTTTAGTAAGTTGGTGATGGTAGATCATCTTCCAATAACCATTATTTCACTCTCGATGAGTAGTTAGCAAGGTTTCAAGTACTGGACATTGCCTCTCTCTTGTGGATTGGGACTTATGTCCAATTAAAGAGCTGTTGGTTGTCACCAAGATATGTGTACCATTACTCCAGCCTTGGGGTTATCAGGCTATGATATGCTAATGTGATTCATAGATGTCATAGTAGGATAGGACAGTGAAATGGTGGACTCTTTAGAGAGAGGTAACATAGACAAGGTATATATAGCAGAATCTTGGGAGAGGATAAGGGGAAGAGGACAGTAAAACTAATTTTACAGGGAAAACAGTAATAGGGGCTCTTTAGGGAGGGGGAAGGAAGTAAATACAGACAGAGGGGGGCAGATAAAAAAACTATAAAAGATCTCTGAAAAAAGCCAAAGGATTTACACTATTAACTATTTACCCCAAAGCATTTTATAATACATATAATTCTGTGTATAAATATATAATTTAAATGATTTTTTCATCTGAGATCATGGTGCTACAAAGACTACCTAATGAAAATCCTGTTACTAGACAAATGAAACCCTGTTTTGAGTTACTGTCCAGGACTGTCCAAGAAACTCCCAAAGTGTCCACGGCTATTGCCTTTGGTTGTATCTCCAGAGATGCAAGGTAAGTGTCTTTTGCTGAAGACACCATGCTCTACAGAAATAAGGTCTAGGCACCCTTGAGCTGGAACTTACTCTAACCTAAGTACTAGTTTCTATGGTCACAGAAGCCACAATGCAAGCCTTCAAAGGAGGCAAGCAAGGAACATTTCTACCCATCCATTATGCCATTTTTCTATTTTTAAGTGTTAACTTGCTGTTGTTAATAAACCTTTTTTTTATAACTCCATGTTTCTTCTGTATTTCAAAAAGTGTACAAGATTAACAAATCAATAATATGTCCCAAATATGAGTAAATTGCTTTTCACTTTTTAGGAAGGTGGTGTGCCAGGTGATCCAAAATAATACGTTCACATACAGGCATGTATACACATTTATTTTCATATGTGTACAAGGTATACACATATACATTTAAATATCTACATGATACAGAAATATCAATGAAAGTTTATGAAACCTGCCACTATACCAGTAGGACAGGCATGTATTTGAACCTACATATGTGGAGACCAAAAGAAGACTTACGTTGTCTTCTGTTATTTTTCTCCTTACCACTTTGAGATAGGGTCTGAAACTGAACTAGAAAGTGAACTTTGAAGAGCTGGTTGGCCAAAGAGCTCCAAAAATGCATTTGTTTGTCCCATCAGTTTAAGGTTTACAGGCATATATAGACATGTCCATGTTTTTATGCAGATACTTAGAATTCAAACTCAGGACCTCTTATTTACATAGAAGTACTCATACTAACTGAGCACTAGTGTTCCTTCCAGGCGCTTTTTGTTTCTCTCTCTCTCTCTCTCTCTCTCTCTCTCTCTCTCTCTCTCTCTCTGTTGTGTGTGTGTGTGTGTGTGTGTGTGTGTGTGTGTGTATGTCAGCATGCACCTGTTTGTATAAGACTAGGCACCTGCTTGACACGAGACACATGTGGATGTCTGAAGACCATCTCACAGGTAGCCACACCTTCTACTTTGTTTGAGGCAAGGTTTATTCTTCCTTCTGTATACACTAATTGTCTTTCAAATTTTAAGGGATTTTCCTGCCTCGTTCTCCTATCCTTCCTAGGAATGCTGGAATACCATATCCACTCTAACATGTCCTCTTTACATGGATTCTCAAGATATCAACAGAAGTATTCCTCATTTCTGTCAGTGAATGCTCTACCAGCTGAATCATTTCCCTAGCTCCATTCTCTGCCTCCCAGTCCCAGGGATTTGGTTGTATCATCAGATAACATTTTAAGATTATGGTATAAAAAGAGAGAGAAGAAATTTTGCTCAGTCTTCTTTTTATTTTAGACTTTTCCTACCTTTCTCTTAGATAATGAACTCTGTTCTGATAATTCGCATTAGAATCTTTGTTCAGATTTTTTTCTGAAGTCCATATCTACAAGTATAACTACTTTTCTCAAAGGAATAACCAGTGTTGCCTTAGTAGAAATTGTCTCACACAAACTCATTGCATGGGAAATGATCTAAGTTTTAATAAAAAAAAGTCACATTGGTTCATATGTGATACTTCCCAGCATGCTATATATTGAAGTAATCAGTAACAAGTTTCACAGTTAAATGAAAGCTTTAATAACACAAGAAGATGTGCAAACACTGAAAAATCTACAAAAAAATCAAACAAAGGCTGGCTTTATAATTTTTAGCTTTTTTAGGCATCAGTTGTCACTGAGAGATGAAAACAGTTTGAGGTGAAGCCTAGGAATTGCTCTTTGCATTATATGAAAGAATATAACCAAGATTAGAATTTTAATTTTGAGAGAACATTCTTACAATAACCTCCTGAATCAAGAACAATACATTTATTTACGTTAGGCTGCAAATGATCTACAAACTAGAATTAAGCACAAATGCCTGAGGGATTTTTTTCTGGCATTTTAATGAGAACGGCTACTGTTCTGTTCATGTTTATTCCCTTTTGCTCTGTTGATATGCTCCTTGTGTTGAGTATTCCTTTAATTTTACTTTTTCCTATAAACTCTACCATTTTCTCCATGACTACAGAAAGGTAGACTCTTTATAAATGCATTTGCAGCATACTAACCAAAACAGCATTATATCATATTCCAATTATGACCTGAGCCACTCCTCTTCAATTAGTCTTTCCTAGGAGCTCCTTGTTTCAGTGACTTGTAATTAAAGTGCTTCCACAATTAAGAATTAATCATTCGATACCTTCCTTGATGCTCCAGTTCCTAACTTTGTATACACTAAAGTGGTGGAGAATTTACTGAATGTATCTTTTTACTCATACCTTCTTAGTTGTCATGATGTGGTTGCTTACATGTGTATTGATTACATCAGTATATGTCCTTGGCTAATATCTATTTCAACATTTGTAATTTCCTTTCCAATAGGAGTATGATCGTTGATGCTGGTTGTTTTATGCAATACAGGTTCTCCATCATTGTTGGTTGAAAATATGATGAAAAAAGTAGGCCAGAAATAAGATATAGCGAGATAGAGACTATATAATTTAGTTTTAAAGGGTTTTATTTCTTTTCAGCTCGAAAAGGAATAAAAGTGTATAAATGACACTACGTTTGCAAACTAAAGACAATTCTTTCAGATCAATTAATGGATAAAACCTTACATTTATATTTTCAATAGAATTGAACTTTCTATTAGATGAATAAAGTAGAAAATTAAATAACAATAAAATGTTCACACATAGAAATCATCAAAACATGCATTTAGGAAGATGTTAAAGACAGAACTTAATAATTCCAGTTTTCCCTTTGATCAGGAAAAATGATCAAACAGGAAGGTTGTGAGGTAGAGTTTCTTTTAATGTCATAATACTAAACATCAGCTATTGTCCAGTTTCATTTCCTCTACCATGGGGTCAACAAAGTTTGAAACTTGCCAAAAGTTAACAGCTTTTAGAAAATGATAGGGAAATAGACTACTCTTGCCTGTCCCTATTCAAACTACTCTCAAATGAATCAAGGATCCGGTTTGAAGAAAATAAGTCATAAAATGATCCTATTAAATCAGCAAATACGAAAGTAATAGCTAAACTCCTTCAAAGTAGTACAGCACCACAAAGCTTTAGGCTACGCCTGGAAGATATATTGGATTATTAAGGCAAATACTCTCTGGAAAACATTAAATCTGGGGGGGGGGGGTGAAAACAGACATAAGTTGTGAGAGTCTACCCTATGTCATTCATAAAACATGAAGTTATATAAATAAAAATAAGAATGATTCTAAGAAAGAGATACCTGTATTTATAATTAGTAATTGGTACTGGGCAAAATATACACAGAGATATAAACACACTGAAATTGTGTGACTGAGTCTCAGACAGCCTAAACCTGTTTTGCACAGTTTACTTAGACTTAAACAGCTCTCCTTCTAAAATTATAGTTATGTGTTTATTGAGTGATTGAATGGTTTAATGTGATTCTATGATGTATAGTGGTGTGTATGGACTCAAAAGGAAGCTTCAGGAGTTGGTTGTTCTCTGCCCCAGAGATCTGCCTAGTCTAACACAGATCATCAGCCTTGTGGTATACACCTTCACTTGATGTGCTATCTCACTGTCCCATAGATTCTCTTTTGAAGTAATGAACTTAAGGGGCAATAGACATTTTTTATGTTAAGTCTTTAGTTACTGTGCTCAGTGTTGTATTGAATACATTATGATTTGTTTCCCCTGGAGTATCCTTCCATCTTTGTAACAAATAAATGATGTATCACTGTAATTAGCAGCTAGAGCCACTGGTCCTCTTTGGTTGGTGGTTTTAGTCCCTGGGAGCTCCGGGTTGGGGGGTGGTCTGGTTGGTTGATATTGTTGTTTTTCTTATAGGGCTACAAACCCCTTCAGCGCCTCCAGTCTTTGCCCTAAGTCCTCCATTGGTGACCTGTGCTCAGTCCAATGGCTGGCTCTAAGCAGAAGTCCTGAATTTGCTAAACTGTTTCTTCATTTTTTTGAACTTTGACCACAGCAATTTTCTTATTATTTAAACAGTTTACTTTTTTTCATTTTTTCTTTTGATAAATTCATGTCATGAGCATGTTGACTATCATTTTGTAACCCCAATTAAATCCATAAAATAAGATTAACATTTGAGATCAGAAAGAAGAAACGAAATAACTCGTTTGAAATGAAATTTTATAAAGGTAATACAAAATTAACAAATAAGATTTCAGGTAATACTTTTAAATCCCCATTTTGATGCATGAAAACAAAAGGAAAATTGACAAAAGTTCCCATTTTTTTCTAAGTATTTTTGCTACATATTTTTACAAATTTCTCTTATGGGAAATAGCAATTTAATTGTAAGCCATGTGATCATAGGAAAAAAAAAGAAAAAAAGAAAGGTGATCCAGAGAACTCTTCAGGGAGCAGTCAAATATTTCCCTTCGTTTCTTCTAGGAAGCACCAGGCAATGGAATCTCTTAATACATCTTCCCAATGCTTATATTAAAATATACTAATGTGCTATACTGGGTCCCCCACATGATGATCACATATCAGTTAGTTAGTAGAAAAAAGTTAGCATTATAAATGATCACTTTTATCCTCAAATTTGCTTTGCCCATGCATTCTATTGTCCAAACAGTTTTGCACATAGCTATCATTATTTTTATTTATGTCATCAAATAAACCTCTGATCACATTCTTTTATTGTATTTTGCCGTAAACATTGCATTTATTTTCTTGAATCTCAAGAACAAAACAACAGCCACTTAGTAGATATTCTTCTGCTTTTCAGGCATGAGTAAAAGTACAAAATAAAACTCACAATTTGAGGCCCTTGACACATATACAGAAGAGAACTTCCTGGTCTGGGCTCAGTGAGAGAAGATGCACCTAACCCTCAAGAAACTTGAGGTCACGGTGAGTGGGAAGGCTTGGTGGGATGAGGGGTGTGTGGATGGGAACATTCTCTTGGAGATGGGGGAGGAGGAATGGGATGAGGAACTGTCAACTGTCAACTGTCGAAGGCCGACCTGGAGGGGGATAATGAGTGGACGGTAAAAAAAAGATTAAAGATAATTAAAAAAAAATACACTCACAGTTAGCAAATTTTGTTAGATATTTCTCACTGATAAGAAGAGCTGAGTCAGGGAAAAGAAGTATGCGATCAATACTTTTAATAGATATTGAGAAACACAAAATTTGTATATGGCAATAGTATTTTTGGTTTTGTTTTTTTAATTTTTTTTTTACATTTAAAATGTTGCCTTCCCTTCTTGTTCCCTGTCCCAGAGTTCTTCGCCCTCCCCTTTGCCTCTGAGACGGTGTTCCCTCATCCACCCACTCATCCCCATCCCACCCCACTCACCCCATCCCACTTCAGCCCTAGGAATCTCCCTTCCCTGAGGAATCAATTCTCTACTGGATTAGGCACATCCTTGAGGCCTGAGAAGGCTGTCCTGTGCTTCCTATATGCTGAGGCCCACAGACTTCCCAGGTATTCTCTGTGGTTGGTGGCTTAGTCTTTCGGAACTCCCAGGGGTTCAAGTTAGTTGAAACTGTTAGTCATCCTAGAGAGTTGTCATAGGCGGGTGTAGAAGGTAATGTAACATTTGTAATGTTTGATCTATGATTTTTTAAATACTATCAACATATTTCTCCCTTCAAATGTTTATCACTCACTTCTCACAAAAAATGTACAAAGTTCTCATCCCATGGGAGAATAGAAAGAAGCATCACAGAATAAGTTACTGCAGGAAAAATAAAATATCTTTATTTGATTACTTGTACGCATAGGTTTTGAGCCTATCAAGCTGGTTAAGGACTTTGGTCAAAGAACAGAGAGGTATTTTGACGGCAAACAGACAACTGTGAAAATAAGAGAAAGATGATCCTAAGTAAAAAGTGTGTAATTAACTAAATTCATTTTGAACAAGACAGATGGAAATCTACCATTGACCTACTTTCTACACTTCTATTTTTTCCTTAGCGGGATCTATCTTCTTCCGGCATTCAGAGAAGTACACAGTGCCTTAATTAGCTTATTTTAGTTACCATCTTCAAGATCTCAGCAGCTTTTCCTGTCCCTCTTTCTACACATATTTTTAACATCTTTCTCTGCTCTTCCATCAGTGTTTTTTTTTCTAAGCATGAAGTTGAAAAAATGGTAGCCTATAGTTTATTTTAAATTTGGAATATTATTTAAGCACTCCATCAATAAAACTCACAATAGTTTTAGAAACTGCATTCAATCCTGTTTTTCAGGGATACACAGTTTCATGCCCCAAATCAGGCTTTAAAACTGGCCCTTATTAACCTTCCTTCCTAAAAGGTGGTGGATCCCTTCTATTGAACACAACTAATCTACCAATAGGAGTCAGCTCACGATTTTTAATAATAAAAGAGGAATTTGGCATTCTTAATGTTGTTCTCAAAACTACATATCTTAACTTGTATTTTTGTTATTGAAATTCTCTTTGCATACTATATCTTAAATATATCAAATAATTGGTATATTATATACAGTTTTGTCTTTAAATTATTTTTATGAAGGTTTATGCTTTAAATTATATATACTTTTTTCATTATTTTCACTTCTTTATTTATTAATCATCTTTCAAAATGACTTTGTCGTAAAGATTAACAGAAAATGAAACTAAAAAGATCTGATAAGAAACAGAACATAAGACTATTGGTAAAAAATTAACAGTCTTGAAATCTTATTGGCTCAATTGTTCATTATTTCCTGTGTAATGTTATTGAATACTAAGTTAAAAATGGATAAATGTTAAAATTTGTTTATGTCAACATGGTCTATATTTTTAGTCTTAGGTAATTGACCTTTATGAATGCTTTTATATATATAGGAACTATATTATATCACATTCGTATAGTATGCCAGATATAATATAATGATGAAGAACTTAGATAATTATTCCGAATGTTGGGATTTAGTTTGGTCTTTCCTTCCAAGTTCTGCTACCCTCACTTAGGGTCAGTTGTGGCTTTGTTGTCAGCATATCTGGCCTGCCCTTCTGAATGGTTTACATTCCACATTTGGTTTTCCCAGTAGGGGTTAAAACTTAATGTTTTGACCATGACATGTCTGAATAATTCTGACACAACATAGAAAATTTTTCATATCACCATGATCCATGATTATTTGCTTAATTTTTTTTTTAAATTTCAGGCTGTTGTCTAACAAATACCAATTCCAAATACCAATACTGCGTCCACATTGCTCCTCTTTCAGTAAAATCACAGCAATCTATTTTCCTCTGTATGGTAACTATTTGGTTTGTTTGTTAGCTATTTGTGTGATGGATTTTATTGTCTAAAAATATGTTCTATTAAATTGGAAATTGTAATTATTCTATGTTCAGGGTCTAAATTAGTAGATGAAATATCATAATAGACATATGACTCAGAATTATTTTAAAATATTCATTTGGATATTGTTTTTTATTTGTCAGCTCTTCCTTTATTTGGCATTGTTTGTGTGTTGGGTATTTAAGATGGTGTGGTAAAGCTTTTGCTTATTCCAGATACTAACATGCATTCTCGTGTTTTGAAAAACAAAAAAATAAGCTCAGCCCCCACAGTGATGCACTTCCCTCAACAAGTCCATACCTCCTAATAGTGCAACTCTCCCTGTCAAGCATATTCAAACCATCATGACAATCTTCCTAAAATATTTATATACATAAAATTTTTTTAATGTGAAGCCAAATGTAGTGGTATCCTGGTTTAACTCCCGGTGGTTGAGAGGCAGTCAGAAGAACATGGATTTCAAGCAAGTTTGTCCTGAGGGAATAAGACTCTATCCCAGTAAATTAAACTAAAAATAAACTAAGAAGTGGGTGGGAATAAGTCCCTAATAGAGAATATACTGTAGGTGGCAGGAAGGAGCTAGGACATCTCTTCATCATTACCCAAAGCCTGAGTCCCTAGGAAGTGGAGAATAGGATTGAGGGTGGGGTGGTTCATGTGGGCAGATAGCATCAGGACTGAAGTTAACTCTAGAGAGACCTCAATGTAGGAGAGGAAGGAGAATGGAGGTCCCATAGCTGAGTCCTAGCCTACTGGGGCTGCTGTGAGTCCTTGCTAGAGATTCTGTGGTCAGCAGCGTCACAAAGGACTAGGAATGGGCTAGAAAGAGTGACTGAAAGGGGTCAAGAGAAAGAAATATGGGGGCTCTATACCAAGAGCCAAACTGGATATTTTGTTACATTATGCATCAATGTTTAAGATGTTCTAAAACACTCAAAAAACTGATGAGTACTTTCATTTTGTGGAAAAAGATTGAATAAAGAAGTTATGGCAGTAAATTGTAGAAATGCAAGGGATAGACCTGTAAAGGTACAGATACAGCTGCTAGTAAACACTAGCCTGTAATCTCTAGGGCTGCAAAGGATCTTGGGAACTAGCAGATCTGGGAGTGGGCAATTATTCCAAGAGGTAGGTTGTACAGATACTAATGTACAAGACAAAGCCCAAACATCTTTGCCTTAGCAAGGTTCCTCAGGAGAGCCTCTTGTCAAATTCTATACCTCTGAGTTAATCCTAGAGATTAAGCCACTTTTCACATCCAGAGTTTACCTGGAAATGTGACAAGAGCCATTTCATAGCACAAGAACTGTCTTTTTTATTGTAATTATAGCTAAAGCCCCCAGTTAAGACTCATGATGCATTAGATCCCCACAGAGAAGTATTTCTCTGTACTAGCTAGTTTTATGACAACTTGATACAAGCTAGGATTATAAGAGAAGAAGAAACCTCAACTGAGACAATGCCTCCATAAAGTAACTATAGGGCATTTTCTTAACTAGTGATTGGTGTGGGAGGTTCCAGCTCATTGTGCTGGTGTCATTCCTGAGCTGGTGGTCCTGGGTTCTGTTAGAAAGCAGGATGAGAAGGCCATGTGAAGCAAGCCATCATGTAGCACCCTCCATGGCCTCTCTATCAGATGCTGCCTCCAGGTTCCTGCCTGTCCTGACTTCTCTACATGATGAATAGAGCAGTGCGTAAGTGTAATCTCAATAAACCCTTTCCTCCCCCACCAAAAAAAAAAAAAAAGTTCAGCTATCTGATACTATTCTATTTAAATTATTATATTTTGTGGAAAATATTGTTTCAGAAACTTTCATTTTTATTTTAATTGTATTAGAAAATGTATTTTAATTGGTCTCTATATTAAAATATTTCACTATTCAAATTATTCAGTTAGCAACTGAAATACGTAGTGCATGTTGCTTAACACTCCAATTAAAGCCTGGAATAAGGAATAAAAGGAAAACTGATCTTAACTTGAAACAAAAAAAATGAGTCTGAGAATTGATTACAATCAATAAAATACAATCAATAAAATTAAACTTTTCACAGTAAAAATATATGTGACAAAATATTTGTCTAAATCATCAATATTAATGATTTTCCACTGTGATATTTTATTTCTGAACACAGCCTATATTTTTTAATAATGCAGAAATAAAATGTAAATTATTTCATCTTTCATATAAAGACATTTTTATGTGAACCTATTTATTGACATCAAGGAGAATAGTTTTGGAGAATAGGTAAAATATCAATGTTTTCTTCAACATGCATGTTTTTCAGGCATGACAATCAGAATATATGATTTTTTGCATGATTAAATTTACCATTCAAACATATATACATACATACACACACACACATTTGTATACACACATATATACATATATATATGTTTATACAGGAAATTTTCTAGGAGAATCTCTATCCTCATGATGTTGTTTTTCTTGTATGCATTTCTTTCCTGTTCTTAAAAAATACTTAATAATCTTGCTAAATCTCAAAGGTTCTCAACTAAATAAACCTAGTTAACCTATCTAGATGTAAGGCTGCAGTGAAGATATATCTATACTTAAGATTGTATATGTAATTTGATTAACTAAATTTTTCAGGCATAGTCCCAGTGACCTAAGTGTCTTCACTTAGACCTTACTTTCTAAAGATTCCACAAAGCCTGTGATTAACATATGGTTCATTAGGAACATCCATAAGCTGTGGTAGTTAGTCAGGAGCTATGTAACCAAAGTCATAATAAATGAAAGCTTTAAATATGGACATAGCACTTACCTAATGTTCACCACATCCCTGAATGTCTTCATGCCATTCAGAGTTTGAGCTGAAGAAATTAAAACAAAGTGGCTAGAGGATATTCCATCAGGAAGATCCAAACCAACCATTCCTTCTACTGTCTGTTGTCTAATACCTGCTGCTATCTATCTGAAATAATATATTTAATTGTTCTTTTTTAAAGAAAAGTTTTATTTATTATGTATACAGCGTTCTGCTTGCATGTATGACTTCAGGCCAGAAGAGGGCACCAGATCTCATTATACATGGTTATGAGTCACCATGTGGTTGATGGGAATTGAACTCATAACCTCTGGAAGAGCAGGCAGTACTCTTAACCTCAGAGTCGTCTCTTTAGCCATTAATTGTTCTTTACAGCACTATGAATACTTGTGTGGGAAGTTAAGGAAATGGAACGAAAAGTCCAAGTTCACACAAAATTATCATGTTTTCCATATTTAAAACATCCTTTCATTCTACTCATCCAGGGGAGTGTCTGAGAAACAATACAGATGGAAACTGCAGTTAGGTCAGGAAAGAAAAGTCAAAATCAAATAATTGGACATATAGTGTGGAAGACAAATACGTCTGTAGACAGCTTAGATCATCAAGGTGGCTGTTTTCTGCTTTAAAGCAAATCTTCAAGGGTAATATAATTTTTGTGTTTGAGTGCCTGGGTACTGATAAAAAGTAGTTGATGAGATACAATGACAGGATTAGACCTGATTAGGTTCATTCATATTATTTCTTGAGTTAAAACTCAATCGTGTGTATGTATGCTCATCTGTATGTTAGGTATGTACATATGAGAACAGATGCTCCAGGATAACAGGGATATCAGATACCACTGGAACTGGAGTTACAGGTTGTTGGGATGTACAGAATATGGATTCTGGGAATGAAACTCTTGTCATCTGCTGGAATAGTGTATACAATTAACTACTGAGTCATCTCTCCACTCCTGTTCATTAATAATCTTTTCTGTTCATCTCTCTCTGTTTTCATTTGAAAAGTTGATATAATAATATTTTGACACTTATTCCTACTTCAGAATTTGTAATTTCTACTAGAGTTTAAGCATTAATACGCACATTAGAAGAATCTTAGTCACATGTTCATGAATTATTTCATGCTATACATTTATTTTATACATTGTATATCATGTATGACATTTATAAGTAAACCACTATCTTAAAATATGAAGCAATATAATATCCAAAAATGTTAACCTTGTAGTGTATTTATTAACATTTATATATATTAGGGTTCATGAATCACCTAACAAATCATTAAGACACCAGGCTCTAGTGCCAGGCCCAGCCCCTGTGGGTCTTCGTTCTTGTTCTTGGTTCGTCTTGAGCAAGTAGGGGAGGTAAATGAATTAAACACAAGTCTGTAGGAAGAAAACTGTTCTCTTTAATATGACTAAGCATGCTTATTATTAAGAAAAGACATGTTCTGTCCCATGGTAAGGAGAAGTCTGCCTGTTCCTTTCTCTCTCTCTCTCTCTCTCTCTCTCTCTCTCTCTCTCTCTCTCTCTCTATCTCTATCTCTATCTCTATCTCTATCTCTATCTCTCTCCAGATTCTTTTTTCCTCTTCCTCTTAGCATTTTGCATATTCCTCTCTTCGTATTTTAAGTAGCTTCATAGTTTCTAAGTTACTCCACTCTGAAATCTCCTTCTAATCTTGCTCTCTCCTCCAGCTCTGATGTCCCAGTAATTCCCTTATTCTTAATATCATTATTCCCGATACTATGCCTTTGCTTCTAAGTTCTTCTTGAGTTCAGTTATGCCTAAAAATAGTGTCTAAGATCAGTTCTCTCTCTTTGTCCTCAGCACTCATACGTCTTTCAGAATATATGGTCACAGGGTAAAAAGTTTACACATAAATCCAAATCATAAATCAAATAAGACGTTTATAACAGAGAATGTTTACATGCATACACAGTAGGAATAATTATATGGCTAAACATTCATCATCTATCCCAAGCTCTACAGATTCATGGAGAGTAAAAACCAGAACTTTTTTTGTGACTAAGTACTAGTGAAGTCTTGCATACATGAACATGGAAATTATCTTATGTTCTGTTCTCGCAGGTACAGTAACTCATTAGTCCCCTTTTTATGACCTTTGGTTAATGTTCTTACAAACTCTTGGAATGTACTCTGATTAGTAGATGCCTGTTTGTTATCAAACAAGCAATTAACTCATGGCACTAAAGACTGGCAGTGTTCTCATTGCACATTTGATTATCAGAAAGAACCTAATAGCAGTCGACTATAAAAGAAGTTAATAAATACTGATATAAATTTAGAATTCTTATAGGATCATTATTAGAAATTAAGACATCTATCTATATAGCAGCACTACAAGACAGTACATATTTGTTGTTCTTCAGAGATCTGCTCAAACGGGTATGTATAT